>NW_019176070.1:138815-277498 GCF_002260705.1 Seriola dumerili
CACTCCCTCCCTCCTTTGGACCACCCTGAAGAGCGCTGAGCTCTGCTGTCCCTTTCTCTCTGAAGCCCTACCTAAAGTCTACCATCTCTCTTGCTGTCTGTCTTTTGCATGACAATTATACTCCAAGTCCATGGCCCAGGACAATGCTTGTATAGCTGGGTTTGATGTCTTTTAAGCTATTGACCAAGCTCTTGTGGTCTCCCCAAGGTCTCCTCATCCTGGATTTACGTGGCTTTATATCTGTGATAGCAGCCGAGCGTACTGATCTGCTGCTTATAGTAAATGGTGAGATGATTTTTAAGGTTCAGAAGAAGAAATTCAGTACAATGGTGGTTCTCAGTCTGGGAAGGAGACCATGAGATCAACTGGAGGTGTAAAAGAATTATATATTTCTACCAGACATCTTCATTGTCATATTTTCTGGTTTTTCCATTCCACTTCTTACATTTATATCCAGTTTATGCTCTAAACCCCTCTTGTGAGTAATTAAACAGCACAATGTGCAGAAGTGAAATCCATTATTTAATCTAATTGTCCACCAGTCAGGCACCACTCCATTATAAGAGGCCAGGAAGCAAAAATAATTTAGAGAGCTACAAAAAGGAATGAATATCATGCCCTTCATTTCAAGCTGGATACCACCCTGGCAGAAAGATTTTCCTACACAGCTTGATTCTTGCACCTGCAGACAACACCATGGTCCTCAGACCTGTTTTGGACCTTAAGGGCATTTCAGATTGGATACCAAGGTATCGCCCTAGTGAACCCCGACCTGCAGACCAGAGTGAAACCTGTGTCTGGTGTTTGTTTCAGAGGACAGGAGGGAGGCGACGGGGGGAGAGGTGGGGTGTGGCGGAATCAAAGGGTTGAGACTTATTGTTTCAATCTGAAAAGGAGCTAATGGTCGACCATCGCAACTCGGGATCTGAAATCCACGGGGTGCCCCGGGGCCACGTCGTACAATGGCACCCCCTCTCCTCCCCGCAGTGCGTCTTCCTGCCGCAATCTGCGGCAAACGACTCGCGCTGGGGGAGCGCATCTGTACCGGTGAATCGACCATCCAGGCTTTTGAATGGCCACCGATCAAGGGTGAATGGAGAAGTTCACCTGAATGCTGTTGGTGGTTTTATGATTTAACTGTCAGGTTTTTTTCATTTATTGTATGGCAAGAAATCTAGAATAAAATCAAACAAATAAATAAATAAACCTAAATTAAAATCAATATGTCCAAATTCAGCCTAAACACATCCTGACAGTGGCAGGTTTAGTGGAACCATGGATCCATTCTGTACAAATATTCATCTTGACAAAGCAGTGTTAAGACTTAAATCTTGCTTAACTTGTTAAACGTGGAAAAACCCTGCTTTATCTGATGTAAAATAAACTAAATGACTCAAATACAAAAAATGTCATGTCAGCTTATCTGCCACCATCTTTCATGGGTGTAAATGTCTCCCGTGTGTAGTACATGATTTCTAAATAGTCCTACACCTAGCCTACATTTCATTCAGACATTAAAAATCTTTTTTTTTTCTTTTTCATGTGTTGCCTAATTCATGAGATGTAAAATATTCTTAAAACTCCAAATTGACATTGTTGTTGTTTCAAATTAACCTGACCCGATTAGTCAAGTTAATTTGTTCTATCACAGTTATCAACTCCATTTTATTTATTTTAAATGTAAAAATTAAGCCGAAATCGGTGACAGGGATTTTAATATCAAAGCCATCTCCTTAAAGACGAATGATTTAAACAACCCAGCATTATGATTCATGTATGAGGCGAGCAAGTTACAGTATGTATTTACAGCAGCTGTGTGACCCGTGCCTACTTAGCAATGTAAATATGCTTTTAATGTGACTTAAAACTGTTGAATTATTAATGTTGTCCTGAGCAATGTTTAATTTCACTTAGTAGCTTTAATTTCACTTTAAAAGCAAGAAACACAGTGGATCTGTAAAAGGCTCAAACTTTATGTGAAAACACGCCCACTACTTTGGGAGGAATCAAGGTCATTCACAAACTCACCATCAGCTGTGCGCAATTGTCTGCGCCAGCCAATGGGTGACGAGATAGGGCGCTCTCCAACACCCGCAGCTGTGATTAGGAAAATGTGTGGGGCATTGCCAGGAGAGAGCATTTGAGCTTGAAGGTGAGGTGAGTGGCGGTGGTGTGAAAGACGGGACTTCATGGAGTAGGCCGTAGGCGTATTGGTGGTTATGTTGCACAAAAAACGGTAACTGCTTAGGCCTTTACATTTTTGCACAAACTCTTCATCCAAAACGGACTTAACTCGGACAGGCGCTGTTTGTTTGGAGAGCATCACCTCTGGTATCTCTTTTGTTTTGGGTTTGTTCGAAAACTTGAAACGGATGAACACGTTTAAAATCAATCACCAATAATCTTTTTTTTTCTTTTTTTTTTTTTTTTTTAAATTTCGGGACGCGTGTTTGTTATCAGCCTCTCACACCGCTCGGAAGATGTCTGAAAGGTCGCAGAGTCCTGAGTGCCAAAGCAGGCCTTATGACTTCAGCCGGGTCAACCCGTGCTCCCAGGTTTTGGGTCAAGATGGTTTGGGAGCGCTGCGTCATTCCAGCTTCCTCACGGCGTTCTGCCAGACCCGAGTCTTCTCTACAACAAAACCGCTTACAGTGGCATCACACCGGCCACTGCGCAGACATTTTTCCCTTTTCCCATCCGTGGCCAGTGACTACAGGGAACCGACCTACAGGCTGGAGAGTTTGGGCAACCCAAGCACTGGTATCCCTTTGCTGCGCCAGAGTACACCGGCCAGGTACCCGGCGTAACTGCAGCTACCCAGCCTACAAACCTGAGTCCCCCCATAGCTGAGACCCGGGAGCAAATCAAACTGCCCGAGATAAAGACTGAGAAGGACACTGGCGATGACTTCTCAACGGAGATGAAGGGTCAGCAGTATCCGACACCGCCTGCCTCCGCCGCCATGCCCCATGGAGTCCTTCTACCCTGCGGCCTGGAACCCGTCCTTCTGGCCGGGGATCGCCCATATTACCCGCCCGGTAACAGTAATCAAAATCCCTCAACATCCTCCGCATCGTCCCATCTATGTCCCCTTCACCCCCGAGCAACGGGCTTCCAGGAAACGCGTTTTTCAGCGTGAACACAACCCAAGCTGCCCCGGGCCCCAGGCGCAGAACCCGGCCTCCTCCACGCGGAGCAGCGGGTCCTCCAGTGGAGGTGCAGCGACTCCGAGGAGGTAAGAACAGTCACTACAATCATGTCTTCAATGTATGAGTTTTAAAATTGTTTCCTTAGGTAAGAAAGCAATTGAGTTTGTAGGGAATAACTATGTCATCTAGGCCTAAATTTGTTCAAGTTCAAATTTCATGTTTTTGATTTCCCTGTCACGCAGGAGAACCTCTCCACTGAGGAACTGGAACGTTTGCCAAGGAACTGAAAACAAGCGCATTACTTTAGGTTTCACACAAGCTGATGTTGGCCTGGCCCTTGGTAACCTTTATGGTAAGTTATGTTCAGCCAAAACAAAAAATGCTGAGATGCTGTTTATCTATGAGGTACTCTAAAAACTGCTTGGAAGTCCATGGACATTTTTTGGTTTGTATATTGATACAGTTAAGCTTTTAATTGGGCTGGTGACCTGAAAGAAAAATGGCTTCTGATATGGATCAGTGTTGCATAAACTGTCCCAACAGATTGGGACTCCGTGTAGACAAACATTGCATAACTTAACAATTCTGAGTTTATCGCATGGGATATCTGATGTTTTCTTTGCATAGGTAAGATGTTCAGCCAGACGACCATTTGCCGCTTTGAGGCTCTGCAGCTCAGTTTCAAGAACATGTGCAAGCTGAAACCCCTTCTTCAGAGATGGCTGAATGAGGCAGAGACCTCAGAGAATCCCCAGGATGTAAGTCTGCAACCCCTGACATCTGCCAGCTACTTTTACAAGACAACAGATGATCACCAAGGCTCATGGATCAGTTGGTCTTTTCAGGCTGAGCTAACTTCCTGCTGAGCTAACCTGAACCAAAGCGCTCTGCTCGTGTGAAGTGTAATATGCCACCTATTGGCTGTAATTTAGCCTTTTCATCACCACATTAAACCTTATTTGACCCTTACATGACTTGCACAAAAATGGACAACAATCTGTTCCAGTACACAAGTCCTGTTAGTGCTTAACCATACCTGTATTGTACGGCATACACATTCTAATAAGAAATGGTGTATTTAACACTACACACTAATTTTTGATTCCACAGATGTACAAGATTGAGAGAGTATTTGTTGACACCAGGAAGAGGAAGAGGAGGAGGACCAGTCTGGAGGGAGCAGTGCGCTCTGCTCTGGAGTCTACTTTATCAAATGTCCCAAACCCAACACCCAGGAGATCACACACATCTCAGATGACCTGGGCCTGGAGAGGGATGTAAGTACAAAATGAAGCAGTTCGCCTTCTGAAGAATATGTGTCTACTTGGTCTCTGTTTTGAAATGACATGCTGTTCTCGCCAGGTGGTACGTGTTTGGTTCTGCAACCGAAGACAGAAAGGAAGCGCCTGGCTTTGCCACTGGATGAGGAGTGCGATGGCCAGTATTACGAGCAGAGCCCTTCCCACTGAACATGGCTCCCTCCCCCATTCCCAGTCAGAGCTACCCTTCTACCAGCTATCCTGGAGCCCCTCCTCCACACTGTACATGCCCCCACTTCATCGGCCCGACGTCCTGAAACAAGCCCTTCACCCCGGACTTGTGGTCACCTGACTGGATAAACGTGCTCAGGCACTCCCTGCCAAATCCATAGATTTCATTCTCAAGCCTCTCTGTCCAACCCAACTCTAGCTGCAGACAAGCCTCTGAATCCAACTACCCGATTGGCCGATAATATCGGTGGACCTCGGGATAAAGAAACTTTAAGGCGGGAGGCTTTTCTCGACTGCAGCAACGAGAACGAATCAAATTAGCTTCTTGCTCCTGTTCTCATGCGGAAACTTAACATATTGCCACGGGCCACATTCTCCAACCACAACCTGAAACTCCACACCAGCAACTTGCTTTGAATGGAATGTTAAATGTGCCTTTGTGATTTTGTGTTTCTTGGATTATTCATAGTAAGTTTATTCATAGGCTTTAATCATTCACAGTTTTCAAACAAAGTAGGATTTGGTGCTACAATATATAGTCCAGCTGTGGAAATGATGGTGTAAATATGATCAGGGTTAAAGAACCAGGTATTCCTTCACTTGTGCTAAATCCTGAGTATGTTTTCTCTGGTGCAGACGAGGAAGGATCTGGGGTAACAAGGGAATCGCCATGTGAGGAAATACCTCTTTAAGCAGAATTCATCTTTTGACAGTTGGGTCAACATTTGGTACGATACTTGTGTCCCATCTGAAAAGAGCAGCTTGCAGTATTTGTCTAAACTGTCTTCCATTGAAATGGAAAATATAAATTCCTCATTAGGGTGAATTTTTTTCCCATTGATTTTGCACAAGTTGCTTTTGTTATGTTGAATAATCTTTTTAAAAAAATGTCCTGTGTGTATACCAAACCAGATTTTCTCCTATAGTTGTTGGGTTGTCATTGCCATCTTGAGCAAATATTTTTAGCAGCAATGGGGGTGGGGTGAGATTCAACATAATATTTTGAAGAATTGTGACAAATGTCTTGTTACTCACAAATGTTTTAGCTGCTATGGCTTCCATTTGCACAATGTCAATATTTTCTCTAAATGTCTCAGGGTGAATGGCAATGAGAGAAACGTCTGACCTGACTAGATCAACCATTGTCAAGTTGACAACTGTATTCAAATACCTCATTTTGATTTTTATTGTAAAGGGGTTTTTTTGTGTTAATGATGAAATAACACTCGATCCTCACTGGAGTTGTATTTTGAAAAGTTGCTTTTTACTCGTATGACCATAAGTTTAGAAATGAAGGCATTAAATGTCACTTATTCTCCTTCACAATACCTCACATGACTTGAATCCCTGAGTGACCATGAAATTATTAGCAAGAACCAATTAAGAGTTGTCACTTACACATTGGAGTAATTCTTGCTAGCACAGAGTTGCTTCAGTATTAATGATAAGCCTTAATATTACCGACTTGAATATTGACTGAAAGAGTGCAGTCATAACTCGACAATTAGCAATTAGTTTTAATACATTTTCTCAGCGGAATGTAAATGGTTAATTATAATTTATTGAAACATTAGCTACACAGATGTTTTCATTCAAAGCACATCTCTTGTACCAAGTAACACTTTTTTTTTTCTTTCAGACATTTGCATGCAAACTTCTGAATTATTGTCTTTCACCCCAGTAAATCTTTGCACGTCCCACCAAAAGTAAAGCCTTCTTTGTTGAACCTCTATACTATTGCACCAGGCACTGTTGATTTACAATCAATGGTTAACACCTGCAGAAACCACAAACGACAAACTAAAATGATGGTTTCTTTGATCTCCATTGAAGCATGCTGGCAAAATGAGTCATTAGTCTAACTGGAAAATGTCTTCTGTTTGAACACGCTGGCCATTCGATTTAGTTCACTTGTTTTATTAGGAAGGAGAGAAAGCCATGAAATAAACAGATTGAGTTGAACTGACCAAACATGAAATTACAGTCTTTTGACATACTAAAAGACACATATAATACAGATGAAAGAAATCAAATGTAAGCTTTTTGATATCAATCATATAAGCAAATGTTTCATCCGTTTAAAGTTGGCTAAAACATGATGAAAGTCTAACAGCTTACATTTATTGTTAGTAATTATTTCATTACTTTCAGCACAGATACTGCAATTGAAGCAGTGCAAGGAATCATGGATCAATTTCAAGCTGAGGCTTTGTCCTTTTGAACAAACTATTTGTATTTTATTGGTCACCTTTTTTGTATATTCTGGGGGCAATTCTGTGATTGCAAGGAAGATGACGTCATAAGGTTTAACATGGAATGTGTCCATCAGGAATCACTCAGATTCTTCTGTTTGATGATGGGTAAGGATGTAACTTAATCAACTTATTAATTAAGTTAGTTCAGGGATTGTCGTGTGTCTTAACATCTGTTCAAGCCTGGATGGTAAGCACAGAAATGTGTTTATTTGAGTGCAATTTAAAGGAATAGTTAACATTTTGGGAACACTCTTTATTAGTGGTCTTGCTGAGAGCCAGACGAGAGACTTGATAAAACTCTCAAATCTGTATGATAGATGTGAAGCTACAACCAGCAGCGTTTAGCTTTAAAAAGCATAAGGATCTAGGCAGAAGAAAGCCTGGCACTGTACAAAGGTAACAAAACTATAAGCTAAATTAGCCAGCTGCTGGCTGCAGGCTCATACTTTACATTATTGTGGTATCAACCTTCTTCATCTTACTCTCAGTAAAAAATGTGAATAAGTGTATTTCCCTTCTGGCAACACTTTTGTCAACTGAGAGGTCAGGTGTTTGGTTTTAAAGTGCTAGGGATCTACATACTTGGGTCAACGTTCTTAATATGAAGTAGTTAAGGCATGATGTTGTGTTGGTTATGTGACTTATAAACATAGCTGTTCTAACTTTGCTCTAAGCTGTTCTAACTGCTGAGAGTTCATTCAATCATTAAAATAAGTTTAGAAAGAAACAAAGCTAGCAATATCAACAGACTTCCTGCATGCATTGCTTGAGTTAAAACTCTCAGGCCTGTCCTTTTTTGTAGTTGTGAAGAAATGTGACATTGTGTAAACTTGCTGTGTCTTTAATATGTGCAAAGGTTAATCTGTGTTCTTTTCATAATAATGAAAACCAATGCTAACTACAATAAGGTTTTAATATTGATTTCAGTCCCTAACCGCGCAACACTTTAAATTAACAAAGTCACTATGAACAGCCTTGCCTGCTGTCTTTGTACTAACTCTGGTACAAAGTGATTCTTCTGCTGCAGCTGTAAGTTTTTCATGTCAAAGAAAAACTCTTTAAAACTGAGGAGATGGAAAAGAAAAAGAAGTCTGAACTAACTGTCCTTGTGACTAAACAGTTGATTCAACTCTGAATACTTTTTGTAAAATAAGAGTTTTAATGTTTGGTTTTTAATAAATCGGAAAAATGTCTAAAAACATTGGGGATGGTTTCATGAGTCTAGAGGATGTATTCATTTTCTCCAGTAATATTGCCTTCCCCCTATTTTTTTTTTTTTTTTTTTACAATCTTTTCATCCTTTTTCTGTTCATCTGAATATACTGATTGCATATTATTTTACCGGCACAGTAACAACATAAAAAATGTATTACTAGTCATGAAAAAAAGGTTGTGCTAGTGCACAAAACAAGGACGTCATGTCCTGCAATGTGCCAAAAAATGTGGTTAAATTTCACAATTTGTCAATTACTGATAACCACAATAGTTCAAGCTCAAATGTTAGCTTTAACCCAGGCCTCTAGGTCAGTGTAATATTTCTGCTGAGGGAAACTGTTATACTGTGAGCGATCTTACACAGTCTCTCTCTCCAGTCTGTGTAAAGTTTCACTTTCCACTGTTGTTTCCACGTAAAATATTCACTGTAGCGTTTCCTGTCCTCTGCAGCTGCTGTAGATACTTTCCTAAATCTTTCACTGATGCAAACTCATCAACATGAATGAAAGAATGAGGCGGAGCTACAGTTTTGTAATCATAACGACGGTCCCAGGACAACAGGAACTGCCCCACCAGATAAGCCATTCCTCCATAGCTTCTGTGATATAATCTTTCGCGATCGAGTTCTCAAAAGCCAAATAGAAGTAGCAGCGAGAGATTGTAGGTAAGAGGGGCTCCAGAGGTGAGGTGTGCCTTTTGTCCAATCCCCGTAAACTTCACAGGGACTACGGCTTTGAGCTCATGGTACACTTCGCTTCTCTTGTGATGGCGTCAAGTAATTGCTGACCACCCAACAGACCAGAGAGCTCTTATTCAGCGGCATCTTCCCCACAAGAAAGATCTGAGGCATCTGGGGGGGTGGTCAACTAAATCCCTAGATACTCCCCTCACACATCTCCTCCTCACTGTATCAAGCTATTCAACACTGCCCCCCCCCCCCCCCCCACCCCCCCCCCCCCCCCCCACTCCCTCCCTCCTTTGGACACCCTGAGAGCGCTGAGCTCTGCTGTCCCTTTCTCTCTGAAGCCCTACCTAAAGTCTACCATCTCTCTTGCTGTCTGTCTTTTGCATGACAATTATACTCCCAAGTCCATGGCCCAGGACAATGCTTGTATAGCTGGGGTTTGATGTCTTTTAAGCTATTGACCAAGCTCTTGTGGTCTCCCCAAGGTTTCCTCATCCTGGATTTACGTGGCTTTATATCTGTGATAGCAGCGAGCGTACTGATCTGCTGCTTATAGTAAATGGTGAGATGATTTTTAAGGTTCAGAAGAAGAAATTCAGTACAATGGTGGTTCTCAGTCTGGGAAGGAGACCATGAGATCAACTGGAGGTGTAAAAGAATTATATATTTCTACCAGACATCTTCATTGTCATATTTTCTGGTTTTTCCATTCCACTTCTTACATTTATATCCAGTTTATGCCTCTAAACCCCCTCTTGTGAGTAATTAAACAGCACAATGTGCAGAAGTGAAATCCATTATTTAATCTAATTGTCCACCAGTCAGGCACCACTCCATTATAAGAGGCCAGGAAGCAAAAATAATTTAGAGAGCTACAAAAAGGAATGAATATCATGCTCCTTCATTTCAAGCTGGATACCACCCATGCAGAAGATTTTCCTACACAGCTTGATTCTTGCACCTGCAGACAACACCATGGTCCTCAGACCTGTTTTGGACCTTAAGGGCATTTCAGATTGGATACCAAGGTATTCGCCCTCAGTGAACCCCCGGACCTGCAGACCAGAGTGAAACCTGTGTCTGGTGTTTGTTTCAGAGGACAGGAGGGAGGCGACGGGGGGAGGAGGTGGGTGTGGGGCGGAATCAAAGGGTTGAGACTTATTGTTTCAATCTGAAAAGGAGCTAATGGTCGACCATCGCAACTCGGGATCTGAAATCCACGGGGTGCCCCGGGGCCACGTCGTACAATGGCACCCCCTCTCCCTCCCCGCAGTGCGTCTTCCTGCCGCAATCTGCGGCCAACGACTCGCGCTGGGGGAGCGCATCTGTACCGGTGAATCGACCATCCAGGCTTTTGAATGGCCACCGATCAAGGGTGAATGGGAGAAGTTCACCTGAATGCTGTTGGTGGTTTTATGATTTAACTGTCAGGTTTTTTTCATTTATTGTATGGCAAGAAATCTAGAATAAAATCAAACAAATAAATAAATAAACCTAAATTAAAATCAATATGTCCAAATTCAGCCTAAACACATCCTGACAGTGGCAGGTTTTAGTGGAACCATGGATCCATTCTGTACAAATATTCATCTTGACAAAGCAGTGTTAAGACTTAAATCTTGCTTAACTTGTTAAACGTGGAAAAACCCTGCTTTATCTGATGTAAAATAAACTAAATGACTCAAATACAAAAAATGTCATGTCAGCTTATCTGCCACCATCTTTCATGGGTGTAAATGTCTCCCTGTGTAGTACATGATTTCTAAATAGTCCTACACCTAGCCTACATTTCATTCAGACATTAAAAATCTTTTTTTTTTCTTTTTTCATGTGTTGCCTAATTCATGAGATGTAAAATATTCTTAAAACTCCAAATTGACATTGTTGTTGTTTCAAATTAAACCTGACCCGATTAGTCAAGTTAATTTGTTCTATCACAGTTATCAACTCCATTTTATTTATTTTAAATGTAAAAATTAAGCCGAAATCGGTGACAGGGATTTTAATATCAAAGCCATCTCCTTAAAGACGAATGATTTAAACAAACCCAGCATTATGATTCATGTATGAGGCGAGCAAGTTACAGTATGTATTTACAGCAGCTGTGTGACCCGTGCCTACTTAGCAATGTAAATATGCGTTTTAATGTGACTTAAAACTGTTGAATTATTAATGTTGTCCTGAGCAATGTTTAATTTCACTTAGTAGCTTTAATTTCACTTTAAAAGCAGAAAACACAGTGGATCTGTAAAAGGCTCAAACTTTATGTGAAAACACGCCCACTACTTTGGGAGGAATCAAGGTCATTCACAAACTCACCATCAGCTGTGCGCAATTGTCTGCGCCAGCCAATGGGTGACGAGATAGGGCGCTCTCCAACACCCGCAGCTGTGATTAGGAAAATGTGTGGGGCATTGCCAGGAGAGGAGCATTTGAGCTTGAAGGTGAGGTGAGTGGCGGTGGTGTGAAAGACGGGACTTCATGGAGTAGGCCGTAGGCGTATTGGTGGTTATGTTGCACCAAAACGGTAACTGCTTAGGCCTTTACATTTTTTGCACAAACTCTTCATCCAAAACGGACTTTACTCGGACAGGCGCTGGTTTGTCTTTGGAGAGCATCACCCTCTGGTATCTCTTTTGTTTTGGGTTTGTTCGAAAACTTGAAACGGATGAACACGTTTAAAATCAATCACCAATAATCTTTTTTTTTTTCTTTTTTTTTTTTTTTTTTAAATTTCGGGACGCGTGTTTGTTATCAGCCTCTCACACCGCTCGGAAGATGTCTGAAAGGTCGCAGAGTCCTGAGTGCCAAAGCAGGCCTTATGACTTCAGCCGGGTCAACCCGTGCTCCCAGGTTTTGGGTCAAGATGGTTTGGGCAGCGCTGCGTCATTCCAGCTTCCTCACGGCGTTCTGCCAGACCCGAGTCTTCTCTACAACAAAACCGCTTACAGTGGCATCACACCGGCCACTGCGCAGACATTTTTCCCTTTCCCATCCGTGGCCAGTGACTACAGGGGAACCGACCTACAGGCTGGAGAGTTTGGGCAACCCAAGCACTGGTATCCCTTTGCTGCGCCAGAGTACACCGGCCAGGTACCCGGCGTAACTGCAGCTACCCAGCCTACAAACCTGAGTCCCCCCATAGCTGAGACCCGGGAGCAAATCAAACTGCCCGAGATAAAGACTGAGAAGGACACTGGCGATGACTTCTCAACGGAGATGAAGGGTCAGCAGTATCCGACACCGCCTGCCTCCGCCGCCATGCCCCATGGAGTCTTCTACCCTGCGGCCTGGAACCCGTCCTTCTGGCCGGGGATCGCCCATATTACCCCGCCCGGTAACAGTAATCAAAATCCCTCAACATCCTCCGCATCGTCCCCATCTATGTCCCCTTCACCCCCGAGCAACGGGCTTCCAGGAAACGCGTTTTTCAGCGTGAACACAACCCAAGCTGCCCCCGGGCCCCAGGCGCAGAACCCGGCCTCCTCCACGCGGAGCAGCGGGTCCTCCAGTGGAGGGTGCAGCGACTCCGAGGAGGTAAGAACAGTCACTACATCATGTCTTCAATGTATGAGTTTTAAAATTGTTTCCTTAGGTAAGAAGCAATTGAGTTTGTAGGGAATAAGCTATGTCATCTAGGCCTAAATGTGTTCAAGTTCACAATTTCATGTTTTTGATTTCCCTGTCACGCAGGAGAACCTCTCCACTGAGGAACTGGAACAGTTTGCCAAGGAACTGAAACACAAGCGCATTACTTTAGGTTTCACACAAGCTGATGTTGGCCTGGCCCTTGGTAACCTTTATGGTAAGTTATGTTCAGCCAAAACAAAAAATGCTGAGATGCTGTTATCTATGAGGTACTCTAAAAACTGCTTGGAAGTCCATGGACATTTTTTGGTTTGTATATTGATACAGTTAAGCTTTTAATTGGGCTGGTGACCTGAAAGAAAAATGGCTTCTGATATGGATCAGTGTTGCATAAACTGTCCCAACAGATTGGGACTCCGGTGTAGACAAACATTGCATAACTTAACAATTCTGAGTTTATCGCATGGGATATCTGATGTTTTCTTTGCATAGGTAAGATGTTCAGCCAGACGACCATTTGCCGCTTTGAGGCTCTGCAGCTCAGTTTCAAGAACATGTGCAAGCTGAAACCCCTTCTTCAGAGATGGCTGAATGAGGCAGAGACCTCAGAGAATCCCCAGGATGTAAGTCTGCAACCCTGACATCTGCCAGCTACTTTACAAGACAACAGATGATCACCAAGGCTCATGGGATCAGTTGGTCTTTTCAGGCTGAGCTAACTTCCTGCTGAGCTAACCTGAACCAAAGCGCTCTGCTCGTGTGAAGTGTAATATGCCACCTATTGGCTGTAATTTAGCCTTTTCATCACCACATTAAACCTTATTTGACCCTTACATGACTTGCACAAAAATGGACAACAATCTGTTCAGTACACAAGTCCTGTTAGTGCTTACCATACTGTATTGTACGGCATACACATTCTAATAAGAAATGGTGTATTTAACACTAACACACTAATTTTTGATTCCACAGATGTACAAGATTGAGAGAGTATTTGTTGACACCAGGAAGAGGAAGAGGAGGACCAGTCTGGAGGGAGCAGTGCGCTCTGCTCTGGAGTCTTACTTTATCAAATGTCCCAAACCCAACACCCAGGAGATCACACACATCTCAGATGACCTGGGCCTGGAGAGGGATGTAAGTACAAAAATGAAGCAGTTCGCCTTCTGAAGAATATGTGTCTACTTGGTCTCTGTTTGAAATGACATGCTGTTCTCGCCAGGTGGTACGTGTTTGGTTCTGCAACCGAAGACAGAAAGGGAAGCGCCTGGCTTTGCCACTGGATGAGGAGTGCGATGGCCAGTATTACGAGCAGAGCCCTTCCCCACTGAACATGGCTCCCTCCCCCATTCCCAGTCAGAGCTACCCTTCTACCAGCTATCCTGGAGCCCCTCCTCCCACACTGTACATGCCCCCACTTCATCGGCCCGACGTCCTGAAACAAGCCCTTCACCCCGGACTTGTTGGTCACCTGACTGGATAAACGTGCTCAGGCACTCCCTGCCAAATCCATAGATTTCATTCTCAAGCCTCTCTGTCCAACCCCAACTCTAGCTGCAGACAAGCCTCTGAATCCAACTACCCGATTGGCCGATAATATCGGTGGACCTCGGGATAAAGAAACTTTAAGGCGGGAGGCTTTTCTCGACTGCAGCAACGAGACGAATCAAATTAGCTTCTTGTTCCTGTTCTTATGCGGAAACTTAACATATTGCCACGGGCCACATTCTCCAACCACAACCTGAAACTCCACACCAGCAACTGCTTTGAATGGAATGTTAAATGTGCCTTTGTGATTTTGTGTTCTTGGATTATTCATAGTAAGTTATTCCATAGGCTTTAATCATTCACAGTTTTCAAACAAAGTAGGATTTGGTGCTACAATATATAGTCCAGCTGTGGAATGATGGTGTAAATATGATCAGGGTTAAAGAACCAGGGTATTCCTTCCACTTGTGCTAAATCCTGAGTATGTTTTCTCTGGTGCAGACGAGGAAGGATCTGGGGTAACAAGGGAATCGCCATGTGAGGAAATACCTCTTTAAGCAGAATTCATCTTTGACAGTTGGGTCAACATTTGTACGATACTTGTGTCCCATCTGAAAAGAGCAGCTGCAGTATTTGTCTAAACTGTCTTCCATTGAAATGGAAAATATAAATTCTCATTAGGGTGAATTTTTTTTCCCATTGATTTTTGCACAAGTTGCTTTTGTTATGTTGAATAATCTTTTTAAAAAAATGTCCTGTGTGTATACCAAAACCAGATTTTCTCCTATAGTTGTTGGGTTGTCATTGCCATCTTGAGCAAATATTTTAGCAGCAATGGGGGTGGGGTGAGATTCAACATAATATTTTGAAGAATTGTGACAAATGTCTTGTTACTCACAAATGTTTTAGCTGCTATGGCTTCCATTTGCACAATGTCAATATTTTCTCTAAATGTCTCAGGTGAATGGCAATGAGAGAAACGTCTGACCTGACTAGATCAACCATTGTCAAGTTGACAAACTGTATTCAAATACCTCATTTTGATTTTATTGTAAAGGGGTTTTTTTGTGTTAATGATGAAATAACACTCGATCCTCACTGGAGTTGTATTTTGAAAAGTTGCTTTTTACTCGTATGACCATAAGTTTAGAAATGAAGGCATTAAATGTCACTTATTCTCCTTCACAATACCTCACATGACTTTGAATCCCTGAGTGACCATGAAATTATTAGCAAGAACCAATTAAGAGTTGTCACTTACACATTGGAGTAATTCTTGCTAGCACCAGAGTTGCTTCAGTATTAATGATAAGCCTTAATATTACCGACTTGAATATTGACTGAAAGAGTGCAGTCATAACTCGACAATTAGCAATTAGTTTTAATACATTTTCTCAGCGGAATGTAAATGGTTTAATTATAATTTATTGAAACATTAGCTACACAGATGTTTTCATTCAAAGCACATCTCTGTACCAAGTAACACTTTTTTTTTTCTTTCAGACATTTGCATGCAAACTTCTGAATTATTGTCTTTCACCCCAGTAAATCTTTGCACGTCCCACCAAAAGTAAAGCCTTCTTTGTTGAACCTCTATACTATTGCACCAGGCCACTGTTGATTTACAATCAATGGTTAACACCTGCAGAAACCACAAACGACAAACTAAAATGATGGTTTCTTTGATCTCCATGAAGCATGCTGGCAAAATGAGTCATTAGTCTAACTGGAAAATGTCTTCTGTTTGAACACGCTGGGCCATTCGATTTAGTTCACTTGTTTTTATTAGGAAGGAGAGAAAGCCATGAAATAAACAGATTGAGTTGAACTGACCAAACATGAAATTACAGTCTTTTGACATACTAAAAGACACATATAATACAGATGAAAGAAATCAAATGTAAGCTTTTTGATATCAATCATTAAGCAAATGTTTCATCCGTTTAAAGTTGGGCTAAAACATGATGAAAGTCTAACAAGCTTACATTTATTGTTAGTAATTATTTCATTACTTTCAGCACAGATACTGCAATTGAAGCAGTGCAAGGAATCATGGGATCAATTTCAAGCTGGAGGCTTTGTCCCTTTTGAACAAACTATTTGTATTTTTATTGGTCACCTTTTTTGTATATTCTGGGGGCAATTCTGTGATTGCAAGGAAGATGACGTCCATAAGAGTTTAACATGGAATGTGTCCATCAGGAATCACTCAGCATTCTTCTGTTGATGATGGGTAAGGATGTACTTAATCAACTTATTAATTAAGTTAGTTCAGGGATTGTCGTGTGTCTTAACATCTGTTCAAGCCTGGATGGTAATGCACAGAATGTGTTTATGTGAGTGCAATTTAAAGGAATAGTTAACATTTTGGGAACACTCTTATTAGTGGTCTTGCTGAGAGCCAGACGAGAGACTTGATAACACTCTCAAATCTGTATGATAGATGTGAAGCTACAACCAGCAGCCGTTTAGCTTTAAAAAGCATAAGGATCTGAGGCAGAAGAAAGCCTGGCACTGTACAAAGGTAACAAAATCTATAAGCTAAATTAGCCAGCTGCTGGCTGCAGGCTCATACTTATACATTATTGTGGTATCAACCTTCTCATCTTACTCTCAGTAAAAATGTGAATAAGTGTATTTCCCTTCTGGCAACACTTTTGTCAACTGAGAGGTCAGGTGTTTGGTTTAAAGTGCTAGGGATCTACATCACTTGGGTCAACGTTCTTAATATGAAGTAGTTAAGGCATGATAGTTGTGTTGGTTATGTGAACTTATAAACATGAGCTGTTCTAACTTTGCTCTAAGCTGTTCTAACTGCTGAGAGTTCATTCAACTCATTAAAATAAGTTTAGAAAGAAACAAAGCTAGCAATATCAACAGACTTCCCTGCATGCATTGCTTGAGTTAAAACTCTCAGGGCTGTCCTTTTTTTGTAGTTGTGAAGAAATGTGACATTGTGTAAACTTGCTGTGTCTTTAATATGTGCAAAGGTTAATCTGTGTTTCTTTTCATAATAATGAAAACCAATGCTAACTACAATAAGGTTTAATATTGAATTCAGTCCCTACCGCCAAACACTTTAAATTAACAAAGTCACTATGAACAGCCTTGCCTGCTGTCTTTGTACTAACTCTGGTACAAAGTGGATTCTTCTGCTGCAGCTGTAAGTTTTTCATGTCAAAAGAAAACTCTTTAAAACTGAGGAGATGGAAAAGAAAAAGAAGTCTGAACTGACTGTCCTTGTGACTAAACAGTTGATTCAACTTCTGAATACTTTTGTAAAATAAGAGTTTTAATGTTTGGTTTTTAATAAATCGGAAAAATGTCTAAAAACATTGGGGATGGTTTCATGAGTCTAGAGGATGTAATTCATTTTCTCCAGTAAATATTGCCTTCCCCCTAATTTTTTTTTTTTTTTTTTTTACAATCTTTTCATCCTTTTTCTGTTCATCTGATAAATACTGATTGCATATTTATTTTACCGGCACAGTAACAACATAAAAAATGTATTACTAGTCATGAAAAATAAGGTTGTGCTAGTGCAGCAAAACAAGGACGTCATGTCTGCAAATGTGCCAAAAAATGTGGTTAAATTCACAATTTGTCAATTACTGATCAACCACAATAGTTCAAGCTCAAATGTTAGCTTTAACCCAGGCCTCTAGGTCAGTGTAATATTTCTGCTGAGGGAAACTGTTATACTGTGAGCAGATCTTACACAGTCTCTCTCTCCAGTCTGTGTAAAGTTTCACTTTCCACTGTTGTTTCCACGTAAAATATTCACTGTAGCGTTTCCTGTCCTCTGCCAGCTGCTGTAGATACTTTCCTAAATCTTTCACTGATGCAAACTCATCAACATGAATGAAAGAATGAGGCGGAGCTACAGTTTTGTAATCATTCAACGACGGTCCCAGGACAACAGGAACTGCCCCACCCAGATAAGCATTCCTCCATAGCTTCTCGGTGATATAATCTTTCGCGATCGAGTTCTCAAAAGCCAAATAGAAGTAGCAGCGAGAGATTGTAGGTAAGAGGGCTCCAGAGGTGAGGTGTGCCTTTGTCCAATGCCCGTAAACCTTCACAGGGACTACGGCTTTGAGCTCATGGTACACTTCGCTTCTCTTGTGATGCGTCAAGTAATTGCTGACCACCCAACAGACCAGAGAGCTCTTATTCAGAGCGGCATCTTCCCCCACAAGTTCTTCCGCCTCCTTTGGTATCAGCTCGCCATAGGGTAAACTGACATCAGCATCCCTCCTGTAGGTTATGGTGATGTTGAAGATACCCGCATACTTCCGCAAGTTTCCGTTGTGCAGAGGGGACTCCAGGGACATCCAGGCCCACCTCTGGTGCTGCGGTCGTGGGAGGTCTAAGGGCAGCTTCTGGTGGCCCTCAAGCAGCTCTCTGTTGTGGAAGACCACCACATCAGCTGAGGAAAAGAAAGAGTGCTGGTCCACTAGTCTACAGTAAGGGATGCGGTAAAGGTCCCAGCACACATCACCCTGCAGGCTGTATGATTTCCTGAAGGGCCAGTACCACAGCAAGATGGTGGTCACATTTCTGCTGCTGCTGCTGCTGCTGCTGCTGCTGCAAAAGAAGGTGCTGGGATGTTTGGCTGCCAGAGTCTTTAATTCACTCGGCCATTTAGTGAAAAGACACAGCAGTACAACACAGAGAATGCAGAAGAGGATGCCCTTCTTCATTGAACTGAGTAGAGTCTTTTTAGTGTTACCCTGCCCCTGTCACAAAAGGGAATTAAGAAGTAGGATTATGAAGGTGCAGTGAGGTATTTGTGTCTTTAACTTTTGCCTGAAAACATGAAAAGTAGCCCTACACATTCAGGGACAATACTCAATATTAATTAGAATATCATTGTATCAAGTATTCATGCCATTTAGAAATGTACTCAAAGTAGATTAGCGGGGAACCACAGGAAGTATCAACACAGCTGATGAGCATGACCTTGTTCTGACAGTATATAAACAGGAAAAGACACCGATTCAAAAGGGGATTCTTGGGGTGTGGTAGTTTTTGCTTTTAAATGTGAAGTAAAATCACAAATATAAATACTAATTCATATCCTCAGAGTTATACAGACTGATGAAACACCTTTTAGTACAAGCCATGCATGTTTTATTCTAGTGTTTGCATAAACATCAGACATGTCTGTAATTTACCAACCAGCTTAAAATGAACAAGGAAACTGCAGAAAGAAGCACTCTTCAAACTACAGAGCTCATTGATGTTGTAGATAAGAGCTGATGATATACATTCTCTTACAAACTAGAACTTTCTTTCTTTCTTCGTATGTATTAGTTATTATAGCATTGCAATGATGACTCACCATCAGACACTCCAACAAAGCCTGTGACTGCCAGTGTAAAGATACCGCCCACTCAAATCAGAGACCATGACACGTTTCTGCTCCACCACAACTCAAGAGAAACTTATGTAAGCTTGTTTTTTCCCTATACAGAAAAAAGAAAGAGAGTATTTAGAGAAATAACTGCGCTAAGAAGCCTTAACTGCTGTTAACTGCCCCATCGATTGACATCCATCATTAAAATCAAGGATCACCCAGGATTCACTTTCGAAAAACAAAACTTCACTATCAGGTTATGGCACACAAGAATTTCATTAAATTTATAGGGTAACTGAGGGACTGTTTTTTGTAATAAATCCAAAAGTGTCGAGCGAGAAAGAGAAATAGTTCATTGAATGTCATCCAATTACAAAAAAAATGTTATTTGTGGCAGTGATAATTCTCTATCTTTTTAAAGTTGATTGGCTAACTGATACACATGTTTTTTCTATGGGTAAAGTACATCATGAAATGTGAAATCTTTAAGATGAACAGAGAGCCGCATGGTGAACCTGATCGCAGACTTCATACTACAGGGTTTCACTTTGCGTAAGACAAAGGAAAACTGAACTGAGTACAAATAAGGAACTGAAAAAAACCCAGGAAGGATGTGAGCAAAAGAAGCTTTTGACAGGTAGATATTTTTCTTTTTTGTAAGGTAGTGTATGAAAGTGAAAAAGTGAGCACACATATCAAAACTAACTTTAGTAACTTTCATTAATAATTTCATAACGACACATATATATTTACTATTTCAACGTTTGTGTAAACCTGTGGAAACTAATACAAAATGTGAAATAAATAAAGATGGAGATGTCATGGATGTCACAGATAAAATTAACCCTCAATATGTCTCTTATTTTATTAAGGAGCAACTTTTAATATCGTGCCCTTTATGAAATTTGGATGGGACCTGATAATTCAAACTTTTTATTTCTTATGACAGAAAACTGAATGGACTTTTCTGTCTAAAATAATAGAACTAGCAGGATCTAAATTATGTTTCATTTTCATTTAACCTTATAAATGATGTTGCTGAATACTTCATTCAGGCTGACTGCCAATATTGCTTAAGTGCACTCATTCCGGTTTGCACTGGTCTTTGCATTCTAATAGGGCAAGAAACAAAGCAAAACGTATCATCAGATTACAAGTTGCCATTACTATTATTACCCATATATGCAGCAATAAGTCCTGTGCAAATTGTGTGCTCTGAGGCAGTTAATACAAGCTCATTTGTCATGCCTTACACTATCTGAACACACAATAAACATAAAGAGCATCTGCTGCATAAAATACACAGAACCATGCTGCTAAACTATACAGAACAACACAAGAGAAAATCATAGCTACATTTTATTTCATTCCCCTTTACTCAAAACAACATCATTTGGTTGTTAACTATATAATGAGAAAAAGTAGTTTCTGATGTACAGAGACAGCCATATGTACGCATGTCTTTGTAGAATATGGTAACCAGAATAATTAAAATATGAGGGCCCCCAGATTTGATTTGATATTATTAGAGACATTCTTTTTGTAAGTGATCATGTACAATTGAGACTAAAAGACAATCTTTGCACAGGATGTGGTGAACAGTCTAGATTGGCAGTGGCACTGTTGTGGGGTACTTGATGCAAGTCTTACGCCAATGTACCTTCAACCCCCCAATGTATTTATTCACTGACAGTGCAAAGTGCAAAGAGTGAGCTCTGACATTTAGATTTTATACTTCTTGCCATAAAGAGAACAAAAAGAAAATACATTTCATATGTCTGACCATGATGACCAGATCGATACAAGAGACAGAAAACCCCAAGCTTCCTCCACTAACCTGTTCATGAGATCAGCGGTCTGTGCTCCTTCCTCAGTCAACACTGATATCATTTTTGGTCGCTGCTGGTTAGTACAAGATGTGAAGCCTGAGGCATCTAAAAAACAAAAACACGGCCGCTTTTAAGGAAGCTGAGGCGCGGTTCTCTGAAAAATATGATTTGAGCTCAGCATTGTGTTACCTGCTCCCTCCCTCTTTAGTTCCTGCCTTCTAGTAACTGTTTTTTCCTTTCCATTATCACTGTGGCAGCACTCAACAAAAGAGCATCATGGTATAATTAGTTCACTACATTTGTGCACTGGTGGGAAAACAGGAAACGTTGAGCATGATCTTGCGTGAGGATGGAAGTTACACACACCAGTGAGTCATCATCAGTGAATCTTTGGTGCAAAAAATAGTAGATAGTAGTAAAAATATTCTTTTAATATTATTGATATAGACTTTTGCTTTTAGCAGATTTTTTACATTACACATTTAGTCTCTGAATAAAATATTATTCCGAACCAGCCTGAGCAGCAAAAAGCCGTGTTTTGTTGTCTGTAGAGGGGAAAAAAAGCCAAAAAAAAAGTTGGATTTTATTTAGAATATTATTACATACTTGCATCTGCTTATCACATTGGGCCATCAATAGGTTGGCACCATTGGTGTCGGGTTTGTTAGCACTAAGAAATGAAATGAAATGAACAAGCAGAAGTCTCAGCAGCAGGAAACGGCAAACGAGTATTTCTCAAGAAAAAGGCTGATGTTACAGGTCATGAATGACTCCTCACTAGGTTTTAGCTTTACTGAAACACATGTTGAGGTTAACTTTTTTACTTTTACTTTTTTACTCTTTTACTTTATCAGCACAAATATTGATTCTTTTATTGTATTATCGGTCTCACACAACTCAAACATTATTTTGTCTACACCGGTTTTAATTTGTATGAGTTTATTCCTCTACTGGTTGTCACCTGGTTTCTGGGATTTTTTTTTTTGGGGGTGTGTGTGAGCAAATGTGCCTGTGCTGAAATGGCTTACTCATAGAGTCACAGATGCTTCCAAGTGTCTTTCTTTACCAGCTGACTTTCACGTCTTATGAAAACCTGATCAGACAATACAAAAAATCATCAGAGGCACTTTTCTACACCACAGAAACAGGACCAAATCATCTGTGCACCAGCTTCTTCAGCACATGCAATAAAAACTGTTTGTCAACCACATCCTAAACTGCAGATTACATTCATGTCAAGTTCACAGTTATGCTATATGCTGTAAAGGCCACAAGAGGGGAGTGTGCTACAGAGTAAGGCTGACAATGCATTCACATTGGACTTGGCAAGGCTGGATTATCAACTGGAGAAAATGAGTGCCCTGGGCTCCCAGAAGCCCCTTGTTAATGCAGGTTCATAGTTTGTCTTTTGCTTTTAGTAGATAATATGACTCACTGCAATTTCCTTTTTCTTTATTTTTTTTTTATTCTTTTTTAGAAATCCTAACCAATAAATTACAATAGTATCCAATGCATGGTCCTGCATTACTTTCCTTATCTTATAAAAAGCAAGCCATTGTTGCTGGTTCATTTAATTATCATTGGGCAAATTATTTATTTGTTATTTATCATTTATTCTGTTTCACTCTTTCTACACTATGTAAAGTATATAAAGCATCTTGGCCACAATTCTTTTTCTTTAGGATGGATAAAGTTCAATCTTATGTTACTATCTTATTCTGGTTGTGTGGGAGAAAAATGCATCGGTTTTAGTATATAAATTGCTTAAGCTACAATATTATCTTTGTATTTTGATGTCTATTGTATTTTATATCAACTGTACTGTTCCATATGTCCTTGTAATCATATCTTGTAAGTATTATAATGTCATTATGATGTATAATGTAAGTATTATACTTACCCCCCCAAATGGAAAGTTGCACTGAGTGAAACTCTCAGAATCTCCGTGAACTACATGAGTCCATGTCTATAGATGATTTTAATTCACTGATTAGGAGGGTTTCTGTGGCACCTCAAATAGTCAGACTGGGGACCAAATTCAGTTACGGTTGTGAGAAGTGCAGCTTTAAAATCAGAAGAGGGCTTAGGTCCAAGATAAACCACCACAGATACATGTCACTCCTGTGGTGCAAATGTAATTTGAATTTTTTTTCAAAACCCTTGAATTTTTGATTTTGTAAATCATTTTACTGCACAGATACTCACCAGTTTGTTTCATGCATTGTTAAACAGTCAACTCAAACAATAGTGGAGGAAGGTGACGATAATTAGCACATGCCTTTCATTCCATCATGCTTGCTCAGGAGATTTTGACATGTCAAAATTATCCATCCATTATATACTATTTACTAGAGAGTAAATGGCTTTAATTAACCTTGTACGATCTATGAATCTGACTTGTTCACAGCACAACGCCATTAATGAGTTACTGTCACACCCTTACACTTACAGCCTTGTATCTCTTTATTTCAGCTTTGCGTGTGTGTGTGTTTGTGTGCTGTACACTGCGTGGGTGTGTGTGTGTGTGTGTGTCGTATGTGTGTGTGCTGTGGCTGTGTGTGTGCTGGAGTGTCTGTGTGTGGGTGGGGGGGGGGGGGGGTCCTCAGCAAATACCTACTACATGAGAGCATTTTCTGCCGGTCATGAATGCTGATAGGCGACTGAAAGTAAACTTAGGGATGAAGGCAAAACAAACCCATCAAACTGAGGAGAAGACGGGCAACGATTCGGATACATCACAAACACAGAAACACTGTTGACACTGCAGAGAGAGGGGGGGGGGGGGGGGGGGGGGGAGGAATGGAGGAAGAGAGAGACATGAAGGCCGGTACTGGATACCAGACAAATCTCGTGTCCTCAGCATGACCATTTCCCCAATCCTTGATATTTTTCTGACATGATAAGACAAACACACTATGTTGCCACATACAAGGCTATTTTTATTTTAGGGCTATCATGTTTGGCTCATTCCCCTTTGTTCAAATTAAGAAACATCTAAACACTACAGCATACAGTGATACTTAAGAAAGGCTCGCAACTTTGTGGCAGCAGTTTAGGAGAAGCCAGTTCCTGTTTGAAGTATGACAGTGCCCTGTGCACAAACTAAGGTCCATAAAAAATACTGCCATTGTCTGAGTTTGTGGTGAGGATGAACTGGACTAGCCTGCAACATCAAACGCCTTTGGGATGAAACATCAACTTGCTGCTCAATGAGTGTAAATCCCTGCAGCCAGGTTGCACAAATCCTGTGGAGAGCCTAATCAGAAGTGTAGGAGCTGTTACAGCAACATATTATGGTTTTGGTGTGAGATGGTCAGCAATAAAATAGGACGGTAATGTTTGGTCATCAACATACTTCTGGCCAAATAATGTAAAAAGCGGTTAACTCTAGTACTTTAAGGAAATAAATTAAGTTGTGCTCTACAATCATTGTAAATGGCCATTTATTTATATGTACCAATGTACCTATACCTACTTATGTTATAGGTACACCATCTTTAAACTGAACTAAACAAAATGAATTTTGTTGTAAACATGCAATGTTTCTTATTTTTTATTTAATTTACTGGATCTTTATGTTGTATTTTCTGAACATTAAGTATTTTATATAACTAACATATTCTAGATCTTGCCTCATAGACAAACAACAGATAATTCTGTTAACCCTCAGCCTATAATAATCCACCTACTGACTAAACTCTTCAATTTTATGTAGAGGAAGAGACCGAGAGCAAACGGGGGCAGAAAGAGGCAAATTTAGACCAAAGTGGACAAACTGGGATAGTAACAGATTGAGAGTGAGATATGTCTTTCAGAGAATATGGTGCAAGGCTGAAAGGTTGAGAGGAGAGATCCAGATTTGCTGGTTAGACTGGAAAGTCCGGAGGGGGAGTAGGCTGCCTCTCAAAGCTTGACAGGTGTGGTGAGAGACGAACAAAAAGCAGACACAGCGAAGAGAAGAGAGGGAGGAGAGGGAGAGGTGAAACAGTGGAATTAAAAAAAGAAATTACAGGCAGAGCAGGCGCTGACTGTGACCAGCAGTGTGTGAGTATAAGCTTCAGTAATACATCTTAACACCAGTTTCAAGTGTGTGACAGTGTGTGTATGAGTGAAAGAATGAGAGTTATCATTACTTAGAGGTATAAACTTCACAATCACAGTTTGTTTTTTAAAATCTCTGTCTTGTCTTTGCATCAACCGTGACAGAAACAAATCCAGAGGAGATAGGTGGACATTAAAAGAGAGAAAAAGACAGACAGAGAGAAAGAAAGATGGCCGAGGCCCCGAAGATTGAACTCTTCGTTAAGGTAAGTAATACAATAATTGTGATGTGTTATGTGTTTGTTTGTTTTTTAAACTTTGTAAAGAAAAATTTTTAAATCTGTATGTGGATGAAACAGGCTTGTGAAGACTCAAATCAAATATAATCATACTGTAATGGCTTTTACAGTTATAATATGAATTATTTATAGTTGAAATAATACAGCTGAAGTGTCTCCTTTGTGCTGGACTGTTGTATTAGTTAACAGTAGAACCTGAAAAGAGGCCTGTCCAGTTTGGAAACCTGTGTCCTGCCCTTTTAAAAAATACCTTAGCTGCCACAAAAGCCTGTGACTCAGTAATATGAGGCTGTGGTGGAAAATATACACTATGATATATCTGAGATAGTAAGCCCCATTTAAATACTAGTTTGCTTAATCTGGGTGGGAAGCAGCCTCAGCCCTCTGTTTAAAATTCCTAGGCGGTTGCATTCAGACTGTCAGAGCAGAGCAGGATCGACAAGAATGCCTGTGCAGGTATTCACAGTTTAGTCAGATACATTACAACGCTAATGCCAAAACCAACGTACATACCCACTGTGCCATTTCAGAAACATATTTGCTTTGTTTTCACCTCACTATTTGCGAACAATGAAAAATGTAAGTGTTTATAACGTATAATGTGTGTGTGTCTGGCAGGCCAGTGTGGATGCTGAGAGTGTGGGGAACTGCCCTTTCTGTCAGAGACTCTTCATGATTCTTTGGTTAAAAGGGGCAAACTTTACTCTCACCACTGTGGACATGAAGAGGTGAGAGCACCTTTTTTTTTTCTTTCTTAATAAAGTATTCAGTCTTGTCTTTGAGACTGACAGGGGTTAGAGACATTAACACATAAACCTACAGTGTAGTGCGATCCGATAAAACATACTACCTTATTTTATATAATTTACCTTAGCTGCTTTCTGATGAAATCTCAACACACATTTCATTTTGTATTTATGGCAGGACGATTGTACTGTGTTATGTTTTAATGTGGTTCATCTTATTGTTCCCACACCCCTTGTTCTTCAAGGTGACTGTAAAGAAAGTGTTGAGGTTGAAAGGAAAAAACTGTTTAAATGTTTCATTAACTGGACTTCAGTGCTACAGCCATTAGAGTTCAAACACAGATAAGAAGCAAACTTTTCCAGCAAGATCAAACCCACTCAGTAGGTCAGATATATAGATACAGATACAGATATGGTATTAATTCAATTAATAATTAATATATTAATAAAGGATTTTTAGTTTCACATCTATAATCAGAGTGCCCAAGATATTTTTTTCTGACTGCCATTGCACAGCTTCAACTCTCATAAGAAACCTGGTTTCACATTTTTCTTCTTTACATTCTCCACAATACTGTGCAGCACTCTGCCTGTTTTTTTCCACTCAATAGGTATTAGAATGAACAGAAAAGTAAGAAGCAGGCATAGAAATAGTCATCACAAAAATAAGAATAAAACAATGAAAATTTTCTCAGACAGTAAAACTGTCCAGTTTTCAACAGTGTCCTTAAATGTTCAGGTGGAGTGTCATATAGACAGACAGGTGGCAGTTGGAAGTTGCCTTTACTAATTTGCAGTGTAACTGATTTGAATCCAAAGCGGTAGTGATATGGTGTTGTTCATTTCTAAGAAAAAACTGCAAATGACAATAACAAGAAACTCAAAAGACTATCTTCCGCCTGAAAACTAAACTTAGGAATTAGGAAATGCAGCTAGAGACAATTAAAAGGAAACTGTTCTTATTCTATTCTTATCATCGTTGGGGAAGAAAGAGCTTGAGTCCAGGATGTCTTACGCAGAGGATGTTTATTGAAGCTTGAGCCCAAGGAGAAAGGAGGATTCATCAATACAGGTTTCTGTGCATGATGTCACCTCAAATCTGAAGCAGGAACCCCTGAGTAGAGTCTTTATACACATAGAGAGATTACTATAGATAGCTTACACTCCATAATTGGTCAAACATCTAAAATAAGAGGAAGAAGAGGGATGTGTAAATACACTATTGGTTAATTAACCACAAACAAGGAAACATGACTATATACGCCCAAGTGCTGATTCTTAGAACACCCAGCCACTTGTTACTGACCATCCGAGGTCTGCTGTTATCAACCCTGGCACCAGTAGTATCAGTAGAAAACCACAGCTGTGTCTGCAGGAGCCACTTGAGCGTCTCAAGGCCTGTAAGATTTAAAGCAGTAGCTGTGGCTAAGAGACCCAGGGCCTGACACTGACCTTTCACCCTGAGTCAGTCATTCATTAGGTGGACAAGAGAAAATTCCCTCACAGAAACTGTCAGTTATTATGTAAAAGAGATGTTTGTGTTTGGCTTCTATTGCAGGGCACCTGATGTGCTCAAGGCTTTGGCTCCAGGCTCTCAACCTCCCTTCCTCATCTACAACAATGAGGTCAAAACAGACACTAACAAGATTGAGGAGTTCCTGGAGGAGACCTTAGCCCCACCACAGTGAGTGGACTGCATCCCGTTTCCGTTCAAACAACACAAACATAGAGACGCAAGCTGATAGTTTAACATATTTTCTGACGAGTATTTTTCAGTTATTGAAACATACTGAATATCTCATTCATACTGCACCGACACACGCTCACCAGCACAATAACATTTTTACTCTACCACTGGCAGGTATCCTAAATTGTGCTGTCGATACAAAGAGTCCAACGGTGCAGGAGAAGACATCTTCCGAAAATTCTCAGGATATATAAAGAATCCCAATCCTACTCTAAATGACAGTAAGGGCATTGGTTCAAAATGCATTTACATTACTTGATGTTTCATATGTAGCCACATGAGGGAGACTGTGACCTGGAGGGAGTATAACACCTCACTGTCTTTCAGTGCTAGAGAATAAATTTCTATCAACTCTGGTGAAGCTGAACATGTACCTAGAGACGCCTCTCCCTCATGAGCTGGACAAGAACCCGAATGCCACTGAGTCCTCACGCCTCTACCTGGATGGTGACACCCTCACCTTGGCAGACTGTAACTTGCTTCCCAAACTCAACATTGTCAAGGTGAGCAGAGTTCAACAGCACTCACTGTATAAAAACATTATTTCCATAGGACAGAAATCTCTTCTTTATCATCTCACTGGTAAAGAGGAGTGAAAAGAGGTTAATGAGCTGATCCCGGATTCAATGTTTTTGCTATTGTTAAAAGAGCACTGACATTTCCTTTTTCTTTTTATCTAAATTCCACCGGTGTGTTTTTGCTAATAATACAATCTTTAAACCCTTCCTCCCCCAGGTGGTGTGTAAGCAGTACCGTGACTTTGCTATCCCTGCAGAGCTGAAAGGTCTGACACGTTACCTAGATAATGCCTACAAAAAGGATGAGTTTCGCTACACCTGCCCAAATGACTCAGAGATCCTCATTGCCTACCAGTCTGTGGCCAAGTACCTGAACAAGTAGCTCAAGAGGCAGAGGTTAAGCAGCATCAGTTAGAACAAAGAAGAGGAGAATGAAAATGCTGACAAAAATGTCTGAAAGCTCTACATGATTTATGTTTTATTTGTGTCAAAATTATATGATTTTGGATAATGAACACTGTTTGCATTATCTTTCTATAAAAAGTATTGCTGTTACTTCAAAGTTGCTTAAAATTTGTATTTGTATATACAGTATGTACTATGGCATGCTCTGCTTGTACTGATGTGGATTTCTTATTCAGCCCCTGTCAGAGTGAGAAAGCACTGTAAATCCCACAGAATATTTATGTTATGTCTCATTGTACATGCATGTATTGTGTCTAAACATTTACCCAATATTGGTTGCAGAATAGTAATTACATTTTTGAGTGAATCAGGTGAAAAAGAAACTAAACTTACATGTTCTTAAACATTCAGAAAGTTGAAAAGAAATGTTTATGGACATAGGATACAAGGACAGAATCAATGTCCACATTTCCAACTTTTTAAGCAATTCAAAGAGAACATGAATGAGAGTATGTAAAAATAAAGAAGCAATGATATCAAGTAATAAAGTAATGCAAAAATAGAAAATATTGCAGTGAAATGAAATTTGGCATTTCAGTCTGATTATAAGGCTAGTTTTGGATGTGCGAATAAAGAAATAAGGAAGTGAAAAGATCATTTGTTTCAGGAAAGGCGCAAATCTGCATAGATTCTCTATTGAATGCACATGTGTGCATATGTCTGCACCTGTATGTGTATGTCTTTCCTTTAACCTTTTGTTGATCTTGTAGGAATGTGTTCCCATGTTTGTCCGCCCGAGAAACAGAAATAATTTCACACAAATTTAATAAAAGAGTCAGAAAAGTAAGAACATATTATCAGGAATCATAACATATCTAAAATATATATTTTAAACATTTATGTTGTAAAATAAACATTTTATAAGAGGCTACAGTATTTGTGTAATTTCTTTTAAACATTTCTGACAGCTCTCCAGTGGTTGAAAAAAGTATTCAGATCCTTCACTATAGTAAAAGTCACATTACTCGAAGTTCCACATTCAAATTTTAACAGAAATATGAATAGCAAAATGCAACAAAAATACCAAAAGTTAAATTGTTCATTAAACAAGCAAAATCGCTTCCGTTAATGTTTTATTGTTATGTATAGGCTGTATTATGTCATTGGATTATCATCACTAGGGCATTAACATGTAAGCACCATTGTAACTGGTCAAGGTGGTGCTAATTGTTACTACCTACTTTACATAGCCTACTGTTGAGTAGTTTAATTGATTTTAATCTCTTTAATTTTATTTTTATGCATTTTTAAGCATTGCATCAGCATTGTAGTTAGTACTTGAGTAAATGTACTTAGTAACCTTCCACCACTGCAGCTTTCAAGTTTTATTATAACAGTGCTTACAGTAAATGATATGGTCTCGCTGTGCTACTGACCAAACACCGTTAAAAGCCTTATTTGCTTTATTAAAACGTTAAGGTGCAGAAGATCCTTGTAAGGAGATCCCTTTCTTTGAATGTTGTAAACAGGAAGAATATAATCTGCCTGATCCGTTCCTGATTGGTCGTGTGCTGTGAGTGGTACCAAGGCAACGGCAGACATCCAAGACGCTATTGGTGGACTTGGAATCATAGGTGGGGCTAAGCAAGTGATCACATAGGCTACTGAAAACTTTGTTAGCTACCTGCTAACTTCGCTTGATCGTATGTTTGGAAATGTTACTGGCTTGAAGCAGCGCGAAGGAAATGCCTAAAAAGTAAGCCTGGTGTTTTCTGTGCAGTGAGTACAGCACAGTTGACTTTGGTTATTCATAATAACTGGTAAGACGGCTAACCTCAGTCAGCCAGCTGCTAGCTAATGTTATTTAAGCTAATATTAAGGAATAGCTAACGTTGGGAAAATATTAAATAATCCACTTGAAATCAACATGAACCGTCAGTTAATGTGTTGTTTGTTAATTATGCTAGCTTGTCTTTGACTTGTTATGTCATTATGTTAAATTTAAATGAAGACACGAAGCTATTAGATGAGGATGGATGTCGGAATTCTGCTAAGTTACAAATCCATGTTCTCCTTTTCACAGTTCCCCCTTTTTCCAACAACTTGTGACTTGGCCCCCACGATAAAATGTAACCTTCTCACATATACCGCTACTGTCTGTGCGATTCTATCCAAACGTCGCCTCATATGTGGGTTACAGGCGTAGCGTTTATAAACATTGTTGTCTTCCAGGATGGAGTGCCTCGCAGAGGATAATGGAGACAGTTCCGTAAGCACCATAGTTTCTTTTAAAACATATGTGAAACAACAGAACTAGCAGCTGTGACTTTGTTTGAATAGCCAGTTGAGTCAGTCAGACTCTGTGCTAACCTAACATGTGTTTTTAGGTGCTGCTGAACAGCAAAAATCACATCACAGCACGGGTGCAACAGTTTGTGGAGGAGAGGATGCAGACCACCATGGTATGAAATAACAGTCATGGACAGCCTATACTTTTAACAAGCTGAATTGGCAGATTGGGAGACTTTCCGTTGAGTTTGGCTGAGTTTGACTTTGATTAGTTTGGTGCGATTTGGGCCGTTTTCACTTTCAATGAAAGTTATGATATAATCCAACATTTAGCCCCCTCCACTCATCTGATTAGTATGATTGACAGGGCACTCAGTTCAGTAGGCATGGCTCAACTGGTAATGATGACTGATGACCGTCAAGACCAAATTTCATTTTAGTTTACTATAATTATGTTCAAACTTTTCCTATTCAAAATTTTCTTTGTCAAATATGAGATAAAAGAGTTGTATCTGTTCATATACAAGAAGTGAGGACTTTGAACCTCAAATATAAAGTTATCCCAAAGTCAAAAAACTTGTGCTATGTCACATGGCCGTAAAACATTGTGTTTTCAGTATCTGCTATTAATTATTATAGTATACAGTTATTACCAGTTAGTACACAAGAAATCACTATCATTCTGTACCATGTACTTAAAATCCCTATGTTAATGCCAATTAATAGTTACAAAAGTGCAAAGTGTTTTACCAAAGATCTAATATTTACTTGTTCTGTTCTATTTATTTGTTCATGTCTCGGTTCTTTGTTTGACTGTTCACAATGTGTTGTTTTTTTCCCAGCAGTGAGCAGCTCCATTTCCTTTGCATATTTCAATGTAGAGCAATATTGCACATCAACAACACACTTACATCTAGCTTGTTTTAGTATACTGTGAATTTATTTGATCACTTTTCCATTTTGAACACACTACATTTTCAAAACCTGTGTCGAATAAGTATGTAGTATAAAACAAGGATACAACTTTGGACATTGAAGGATAATGTTACTAAACCTGCAGTTCAAATGTCCTTCACTGTGTACAACTAGACTGCAATGCCTTCTCATGTTACCATACTATCGTTGCAATGCTCTTGTCTGTCTTCCAGCTCACCGGTGTACTGATTGGAGCTGCAGTTGCAGTCTCGCTGATTGGCATTGTGGTCCTGTTCCTTTACAGGAGATTCAAGCTTGCTCGTAAGTTATCCAACCTCTTCCTGAACTTTGTATTTATTGTAATGCTAAAATATTTATTTCATTTGTTTCTTGTGTACCTCAAATGTTAAGGCTCTTTAGGGAAATGTATATGTAGCCTCTTCAATTTTCCACAGAATGTGGTTTTAACATGACTTTATCTGCATTTTGTTTTTGATTGCATAACAAGGTGAACAACAGCCTGGTGTACCTCACTATCGCTTCAGAAAAAGAGATAAAGTGCTCTTCTATGGAAGGAAGATAATGCGAAAGGTTTTCTCTATTTCCATTTCTGTCTCACACTCACACACAAACATGTACAGTCAGGTACATTCATCTTTATACAAAATGTCTTTGTCTGCCATAACAAAAAAACCCAGCCATTTTTTAAATCTTGTCTGCGTTCTTATTTTTAAGGTCCAAACGCTGTCCTCGATTCCTCCCCCAACTTCCACCTCAGTATCAAAACAACCACAGCGCATCCGCAAAAGGACCAAAGTTCTGAGCATAGCTCGCAAGTATGCATTACTAATACTTGTTTTTTTTTGTTTGTTTGTTTTTTTTTACGCATGTAAGTGAGTTGAGCATATTGATTTGTTGGAATTTGTTTAATAATTTTTCTGTTCTTCTCAACAGAATCCTTAGGATCCGTAAAGACCCTCCCACCCTGCAGCCCAAGGAACCCCCTCCCTCGCTGCTGGAGGCTGATCTAACAGAGTTTGATGTGCAGAGCTCAAACCTGCCTTCTGAGGTCCTCTACATGCTGAAGAATGTCAGGTAGACAAATAAACAACTTTTGTACAGATTTCGCCTCTTCCATTGTTTTGTTCTTCTAATCTTTGTTCTGCAACTTTCTGTAGGGTCTTGGGTCATTTTGAGAAGCCCTTGTTCCTGGAGCTGTGTCGCCACATGGTGTTTATTGAGCTGCAGGAGGGCGAAGGTCTGTTCAGACCAGGAGATGATGATGATAGCATCTATGTGGTCCAGGATGGACGACTCGAGCTGTGTATCCAGGAGAACGTATGTGGATAACATGACGATTTTCAGTTGACTTCTCAAGCTAAATTTATTTATTTCTGTCAAATAGCCGTTTTTGTGCACTTTTACATTCCTTGGGTAACTCACCAATGATATTAAACGCAGCCGTTTGTTGATGCACAAAAATATCGAATAGAAAAGTTTTAAAATTGCTTCTACAAGGCTCTTGTTTTCCTGTCTTTTTTATTTTTATTTTTTTAGGATGGCACAGAACCACTGGTGAAGGATGTGCACCCAGGAGACAGCGTCCACAGCCTGCTCAGTATTCTGGACATCATCACTGTGAGCTCCTTATTTCTCAATCTTCACATCTGACTACCTTCCACTGCCTCTGTCCTCTTTTGCACTCTGTTCTGTCTGTGTCTCCAGCCAGGCTCCTCTCCACTGTTCATATTTCCATTCAAGCATCTCATTTAGAGGCAATTCTTTTTGTACTTCCTGTTAAACTCAATTTGTTTATCTATTACCCTCATACCCTCATATTTTGCTCAGGGCATGTTTTGTTTTGTTTCAATTTCCTGTCATATCGTCCTTTGCTCATCCATTCATATGAAACTTCTTTACTTAAAGCTGCATTTAGGGTTCGCCTGATGGTCAGGAACATGTATTTAATTAGTCCTCACCTTGAATAATTTGTATCTTTTTCAGACACTCGTATTGCTATTGCTCAGATCAGATTACATTTAACACTAACCCATTAATTCAAACTGTGAAAATTCAGAAATATAAAGAAATCTAAGCATAGAAAAACTATTACAGATTTTTAACACTAATCACAACATGAAGTGTTGTGATGTCTTGTCACTTTTACCAGCATGTTAAGGCAGTAGCATACTTTTATGTACATTTAATCTTGATGCAGGTTCAAAATGCTGCAAGCACTAAGTACAAGTTCATATACAGTTATAAAATTGAGAGGTAAAAATGCCTTCGTCCTGTTAATTACTCCATGGACAATTCTAATGAGGTGGCCATCAACACTGAGGTCAGAGGTGAGGTTTTAGTGCACTCTGTCTTTGCTTGTTTTGTAACAGTTCTTTTTGCCTTTGCCAGGGTTATCCAGCTCCATATAAGACTGTATTGGCACGGGCTGCAACTCGCTCCACCATATTACGTTTACCTGCATCAGCCTTTGAGTCTGTATTTAAGAAATACCCAGAGACGCTTGTGCGCGTCATTCAGGTAACAGATTGCCTAACAACAAATAACCAGTATGTTGCTTTTTGTTTTTCCTTGAGAAAATATTCCTCCCCCTGGAACACATCACAAAATAAATACAATAATTTTGATCTTATTTGGATGTCACTTCAATCTGATGTAGAATATGTTCTGCTCTGTTTACCTCAGTATTTGATTTGGTGTGTGTTACAGATAATCATGGTTCGCCTCCAAAGAGTCACCTTCTTGGCATTACATAACTATCTGGGCCTAACAACTGAGCTCTTCAATCCGGTAGGAGGGAAATTAATTAGTACACACTTATTTGTGTGTATACACACACAGTCACACAGAGGCTTACATTGAATACCCAAGCAGCAGTGGTTATAAATTTGTACATAAACAAGCACAGAAAGGCGCGCGCACACACTGGGTCACACATGCCAGCTAATTTCACAGAACATTAAGCACAGTATCATAACTTCCAGTCCTTCATAAGACTGAAATGAAAATGAATAAAAATGATTACAACCCCTCCACAGAAACAGGGAGACCAGCAGCCTTGAAACCTGGCTTGGCTCCGACTTAATGATCACCAAAAATATTTTTTACTGTTGTCCTTTTTGGGGGAAATATGTGGAAAAGCATTCACTTTCTTACGTTTTGAAGTTTAAAAAAAAAAAAAATTAATATTGATGTAGAAATGATAAGTTTCCAAATCCTCAAATAACTAATAAGAAAAGTTAATCTGAAAGTGACACCATCTTCCAGAGGATCTCACAGATTGGATATTTTGAGCAAAACTGATATCGCTTGGAAAACTAGTATTTGGATTTTCTTACTGTGTGTGATGGTCTGAACTGTGGATGTTCAGAAACCGCTTTCACACCAAAACTGGGCCACTTAGTGTCTGTTGAACATTCTTTCGAGAAGCTGTTTTACATTCATTTTTAATAGCTGAGTCTCGCTGCATTCTGCTTATTTTATTATTTTTTGAAATTGAAATCAAACCACCTACAATATCAGTGGTTGTTACTGTGCTTTACCCACACTTATTTTTTTTTTTATAGAAATTTGTAATTTGCTCTTAACCCAGTGATGATCTATATATGTCAGTTTCCCTTTGCTTCAGTTCTGTTTTGATTTAACATTTTTAGGGTTACTGAAATTTGACTGTAGACCTGACTAACTAAAATGTGGACTGGTAACTGATTCTGTTTTGTTTGCTAATTGACAGGACAGCCAGGCGGTGCCCTTGTCCAATATAAACAGTGTTATGGGAGAGGCAAATTCTGGGAAGACAACTCGTCGTCTGCATTTCCAGGACGAATTATCTGGTGGGGCCACAGAGAGCCCTGCAGAGACAGGTCATATAGTCACACAGATATAATTACAAACATACGCCTTACACACAGTTAAAATTTTTGTGTTGTCCTGAGACTGATCGAGTGCTGGCACTTCACTTTACATTATACAGATAGTGTAAAGGACAGCCCTCCAAACAGCTACAGGAAGCTACGTTCCGTCTCGATGCCCACCGACTGCACAGGTGGGGGTCAGTGTCTCGAGCAGAAGCGATCCCAAATGCCATATGCCTGTATTAATTTCCTGCACAGACTTATCACTGAACTGAACGCAAGGACACACACATACTGATGAGCGTACTTAAACTCATAATCCTCCTCCTTACAGGTAATGACCTCAACATGGCTTGTGAACGAGCTCGGGTGACTATAGACGAGGCTCCATCCAGTCCTGTCATTCAAAAAGTAAGACTTCCCTGCCATGTCATCCTGTTACTTTGCACCAGATGTTGGCTATGTAGATGTAACACCATATCCCAGCATCCACCGCATCTGACGCTACTGCTTGTGTCGTTCGTCTTTATTAGTCACTCTCGTATGTCTGTGTCTCTAGTCCAGTCTGAAGAAGAGTGTGACAATGCTGCACACACCCTCTGAAGTGTTTCACTACACGGACAGTGGAGGGCACTCTGATGCCATCCACCTCAGTAAGAGCGGCACAATCTTCCAGGCTGCAAAGAAGGACCTGCTGGGAATCATCCAGCTGCAGGTGGGAGGTTTATCACACAAAATTAACATCAACTGGTATAAATATGTCAGGGATTACATCATTTCAAAACAAAGCAAATAATACTTTTGCTTTTACTGCATGCTGTGTAATGTGACACATTTTATAGGAAATTCCTACAGCAGGTATACATCAGGACAGCTCAGTGTCTTTTTTGATGTTATAATAAACAGATATTCTGGCTGTTTTTTTGCAGGATCCAACTCTGCTTGAGGGTAGAGTGACACTCCATCACGTCAAAGCTGGTTCTGTGGTGGCTCGTCAGGGAGACCAGGTCAGAACAACAACTTGAAAAGCAGTTCAGTTTCAGGATATTAAAGATTTAATGTAAGGGTTTTCCATTTTCACTCATGATAGATTGATATTATTTAGAGCTGTGGTTCTTATAATTGTCTCCCCTGAAGGGTATAGAGGCATTGCAGGGGCAGTAATGCCTGACTAGGTTCACTGGAAGAACCTTGTGTCTTTTATGTATTTATTGTATTTTTGCACACTTGTTAGACTTAATTTGGCAACATGAAAAAGTAGATAATTATTGCCCCAAATTACATGCTTAAAGGTCTCTGCAGAAATTCAATATTATTTTTTATTTTCTCCATGTAAGTCTGGTGTGATAAAATTCTCATATCAAGATATTGCTCTTCACAGTTCTCATATCTAAATGAGATATTAGAAAAGTAAAGCTAATGCTGTCATAATTATTGTGAAATTAATTTTTGATTAGATGACTAATCAAGGTGTCCTATTAGCACACCTGTGCCGAGTCTTGGCATTCACCGTCAGACTTTTAAATCTTTGCTCTCTTTTGCTCTTTCTCCTCTTGATGCTTTAGGAGGTGAGCATCCAGTTTGTGATTTCTGGACTCCTCCACGTTTACCAGCGGATGATTGACCGAGAAGAAGAGACGCGGCTGTTCGTGACGCACCCCGGAGAGCTTGTTGGTCAACTGGCTGTCCTGACCGGAGAGCCCCTCATATTCACTGTCCGAGCCCAGCGAGACTGCAGCTTCCTCTCCATTTCCAAAACCCATTTCTATGAGTCAGTCATGTTGACATATACGTGCACCCTCATCCATGCAAAATACTATATTCATACTTGCACCTAACGACAACCCTTAAAAGAGCAGTGAGAATGTTTTTTTTAGTTTTCTTTTCTATTGACATTTGTCTCTTCCTCAGGATAATGCGCGTGGAGCCAAAAGTTGTGCTGAATGTCGCTCACACAGTGGTGAGGAGGATGTCTTCTTTTGTCAGACAGATAGACTTTGCTCTTGACTGGATGGCCGTGGAAGCTGGCAGGGCCGTCTACAGGTATTTTACTGATGGCTTTGTGTATTTTGAAAAAAGGTTTTTTTTTAGAAAACAAGACCAACACTACAAGGACTTCTGCATTCAAGTGGGAGCACACAGTATTTTTTAGATCCTTTCCAAACAAGTCAACAGTGGTGGCAACTAAAACTCTTAAATTTCGTTCTGGATCACAAACTTGTTTACAGACGTGCATGAATTTATCTGTATATTTTGCAGGCAGGGAGAGAAATCAGACAGTACTTTCATAGTGCTGAGTGGTCGACTGCGCTCTGTAATCATGAAGGAGGATGGCAAGAAGGAGCTGATAGGAGAGTATGGACGCGGTGACCTGATTGGAGTGGTAAGGACCATGATAGCAAGGGAGAAGATGGATATTGGACAGTGGGTGAAAAACTATGAATATCTAGTGTGTGTGTGCTATGTTGATATTGTTTTCAATTCTAGTATCTTCATAAATATTAATGACCGTAGATCAGCATAAACAGTGTTTTCTGTGTTTTTCTTCAAGATCTATCAAAAATGTGCATATTTGAATATGCATCACGGAAGATCATTTAATTAACAGTAGTTAATCATCACAGTCATAGCATATTCAGTGTGGGTACATACTGTTGACAAAACACAGGCTGCCGGTGTGTGCATGGCCATAAGACTACCACCACTGGCAGTAAATAAAACAAATCTTATGAAGTACATGTTAGGAATATGTAGGATAAAAATGTAACTCGCCACTAGTTGTAAGCCATCTGAAATGGCATTTAACTAAAGATAATGAAGATAACACTTAATCTGTATCATCTTTACATACTGTACTTGCAGATGAATAGGGAAAAAGAGTGAACAACATGTTTTCACTCAGAAAATTAACCCCCTAAATTTGAACTTAAACATTACAGTTTACATCTGCTTTTATTCATTTATTCAGAATACATAATTAAAAAACACTCTCAGGCTCTTTTTGAGACAACTCCAAACACATTTAGACAGATGTTTGCACAAACATCAGTAGTCAGTCTTCCGGAGGGAATGTGGGGGTGCACAAAAAAGTTGTCTAGTCATTTCTCATCTTGTTTGTTTTGATTAAATCTTTGTAAGAAGAAATTCTGTATCCTGTTAAAATATCCAGCATATCAATACATTTACCAAGCATATAAGATGTGTCAATATACATTTCCCAATGCTGGTCCTCAATCAGTTATAGATACTTCTTTGAATACTAATGGATACTAGTGCCAATATTGATAAACTATGTAAAGTTACTGTTGCACTTTACTCACTTTCTCATTGGCTTTTGTGGCTGGTCTCTGCCACAATGCTTCTAATAAAACCTGGGTTGATAGGTACTATGGTTACTGTTACCTGGAGCGGGGAAGCTGTCGATGAAGCTTCTGTGATGGTGAGAATAAGATTTTTAGAGAGATGGCTAACATTCAGAGACATATTTAGCACTTCTGTGCTGACGTCAGGTCTGGATGATGAGATGGAGAGATCTTATTTATAGCTTCTTCTTTTTTTTTTCTTACATGAAGTTAACTGAAATTTTACAAGTGACAGTACAAGGCTCAGCGGTCGAGGACAATTATAACTTAACACTGACTTAAATCTAAAATTACATTACAAATTATTATTCTGCAAATTATTTGTATCTATTATTTATTTAGATTATAATGTGTTGTAATGTTTAGGAGTGATTCAGATTTCTTTTTACTTGGGACCAACCTTTTTGTTTTCTGACCAAGCTAACAATGTGATGTGGCTTTTGTTTTTCTGCAGGTGGAGGCCCTGACCCATCAGAACAGAGCCACCACGGTGCACGCTGTACGAGACTCTGAGATGGCCAAGCTACCAGAAGGAGCTCTCAGCTCCATCAAGAGGAAGTTCCCACAGGTAGGGTGAACCTCAAGTGTTAAATTAAATTCAGCAAATGTGAAAAAACTATTTATTTCTCCCGAATAGACATCTAGGAAAACAAATGAAATTGATTGCTTTAAAAATGAGTTGATTGAGCTTTGCCTTGAACAATGGGCAGTATGAATAATTAAACTTCAGATAGACAATAATGTGGGTAAAGGGTTCCCAAAATTATTTCCATTTGTCTTCAACATTTGGATTAAAATCAAGATTAATTTGCTGTACCTAAATTACATGTTAAAGGAAGAATTGCTGTACTGCTTGATGATTAACACAGAGCTGCTAAAATGTTTGTGCATCTCAGGTTGTCACCAGGTTGATCCACTTACTAGGACAGAAGATACTCCAGCAGGTCAATGGTCCTCTGACAGGTGTGTGCGTCTGTGTGTGCAATGTTGTCTATAATGTTTGGTTTTGGCTTATCTTGTTGCAACACATCTGTGCACACGCTGTGTCTCGCCAACACTTCGGGTAACTTAGGGTTGTCCCACTGGTTTTGGTGTTTAACACCACTTACTGTTGAGGGAGAGGTTTACTAATTTGTGCTTCATTCCCCAGCTCGCAGTTTAGCCCGCCACACTCCAGGCAGTAAATGGGATGCAGGGAACCAAGCCTCCAACCTCTCCACTGTGACGGTCCTGCCTGTATCAGAGGAGGTACCTCTCACTGCCTTCACCCTGGAGCTGCAGCATGCACTTATCGCAATAGGTAAAAACAAAATAAAAATAAAAAAACAGGTACTAAAATTCATCAGGCCATCCTATATTAAAAGGTACTCCATGCTATGACATCACTGCTATGGCTCTTCCCAACAGAAGATTTTACATGTCCTTTACTTCAGTCCCTAAATTGAACTGGGACTGATCCCTCGGGACAGTTCCTTTCTGCTGACTATAAAGCTGTGTGTGCTTTGGGTCAAGTAAGACAATACGGGTTAATTAACAGTGAATTAAGGAATTAGGTTTTCAAAACAATGAGCAGTCTTTCAGGAGTGACTGTAAGAGGGGTGATGTTAGACATGTCGCCTGTCTTACCTCAAAGGGAAACTGATATGATCTTTCACATACAGGCCCCACTCTTTTGCTGACCAGTGATATTATCAAACAGCGACTTGGAGCTGCAGCGCTAGACAGGTATGTTTTGTGGCAGAAGTTCTCTTCAGCACACACCAAATAAATTATATAAGTAGTAGTCTTCAACAAACATTTGAACATCTAATATTTTCCTCTGTCCTACTGCTGTTTGGTCCATTTTATTTTTTCTTTGGGCTTTCTCTCTTTCTGACTCATTAAATTCAGTTCAAGTATGCTTTATTGGCACAACAGGAAAATGGATCTACTATGTGCTGCCAGCCAGGCAATGCCGCCAGTCATTAATGGAATCCCTTTCTCTTCAGTGTCCATGAGTACCGTCTGTCCAGCTGGCTGGGCCAACAGGAGGACATCCATCGCATCGTTCTTTACCAGACAGACTACACACTGACCCCGTGGACACAGCGGTGCATCCGTCAGGCCGACTGCATTATCATCGTGGGACTAGGGGAGCAGGACCCTGCCGTTGGGGAGGTGAGGTGTTAGGGGCGGGTGAGAGGAGACGGTATATTTGAATTAATTACAAACTTAGCTATTTATAATTAGCTTTAGAAGTCCAGCCTTTGTTAGGGCTGCAACTAATGATTTGACTGGAACTGTACATATATATTTTTACTTTAATTTTCATTATCTGAAACTGCTGGGGACTGTGGCTTTTAGTCAACACTCCACAAACAGACGTAAATGCTGTAACTGTTTAGGACTTTTTCAGTGTCAGATTTGAAGATAGTGAGTATTAAATGCAGCAAGACAGTGTACAAATAAACTATAATACCCATGTTTGTCATATTGAAGGAACATGTCACCCAGTGCAACAATGTGAATCACTGATGTGTTTTTAATTGTTTTAGTACAATTGAGTCTGTGACACAGAGCATCAAGCCACAGGCTTTGGATACACAGACAATAATTGCTAGAATAATCAATTCAGTATTGATTTTGATCTTTTCATGGGATTTGTTGACTACAAGGAAAATGTGAATATCACTAGACATACTCTTTTAATTATACTTAAAAGTATCACCTTATTTGGAATTTTCTCTCCAGAAAAATCATCACACCAATTATTTTGAACTGAGCTCTTGTTCACTCTGCACACTGCAAGAGTGTTATCAGGCAGGAATCTTGGTAGAGCAGTTCTCTGTCTGATGTGATATTAAGGTCAGTTCTGATCATTTTCCCCTTGAATAATGGTTATACCCAGCGGTTTAACCAATATAATGGTCAAACAGGATGTGAATGGTTTGTATTTGACCTTTGGGCATGGGAGAAATGAGCAAAGGGTGGATGGATGTTGTGAAAGAGTGGCGGTTTGCGAAAGACAGGAAGTTCACATCCAGTGAAGGAGAAGTAATTGCCTTCATGAAGAAAATGGTCATAGAGAAAAGAAAGGAATATATGCCTGTTTAACAGGAGATGGTGGGAGAAATGAAAAGGGGGATCAATATTTGCCCAGGCAAAGAATGAGTTATTGCTCTTGGTTGATTTTATCTTTCAGGGCACATACATACACACACCCTCTCACCTTGCACATACTCTAGACCTTTAGCAGAGGGCCCATTGACTGTGTGGCAGATTTGACCTTGCTCTCAGACTATTTAGCCTTTTTTTTTATTTTTTTATTAGACTGCTCATTCAGGGGCGTCATATAATAAAATGCCTCAGCTGGGAAATTGCACTTGAAAAAATGTGAATGAAATACATAAAAATGTATTTAAAAAATCCACCTCTCAAATAACCATTTTGCTCTTATTGCTCAGCCTGCTACTTATAAACCTCAAATATAAATATAAATACAATGTAGCTGCTGTTCACATAAAATGGTAAATTCCAAAATAACAGTCCTGGAATTGAACCTGGATTTATCCCTGAAAAGACACCTGAGATTATTCCCAAACATAAATATGGAATTGGAGTCGCATACCTGTACAAGTGCTGCTATTGTGCACTCTCAAGTCTATGTGAGTAATGAGTTTGCAGTATTTTTCAGGGCTAGTGTTAAAAATTCTCTTTATTCCATCCGTGCAAGCACTGCACAAGAGGCACTCTGAAAACAGTGAGGAGGATAAAATGTTCTCAAATATCTGTCCTCGATGGCTCCCCCTCTAGCTGGAGCGCATGTTGGAAGGAAGTGCAGTGCGCGCCCAGAAGCAGCTGGTGCTGTTGCACAGAGAAGACGGTCCCCCACCCAAAGGAACTGTGGACTGGCTGAACATGCGAAGCTGGATCTCCAGACACCTGCACCTCTCCTGTCCCCGAAGGGTCTTCTCTAAGAGGAGCCTGCCCAAACTGGTAGGAATGGGAAACATGGCCAGATTGTTGTTTTTATTTCTCATTTGCAGATCAAAGCAATTTACTTTGTTCCCTTCTGGGTGTTCCCCTCTTAGCCTCTCCATTTAGTATTTCCTCATGATCTCTTATATCTTATTCAGCGTCTTCATATTTTTTGGTCATCCAATTTATTCCTTGCCAGTCTCTCATTTCCTTCTTTCTACTTTTATTACAGTCATTTCCCTTCTTTTTCAGTTGGAGTTGTATCAACGTGTGTTTGAGAAGCCAGCAGACCGCCACTCTGACTTCTCCCGCCTGGCTCGAGTCCTCACGGGGAATGCTATTGCCCTTATCCTGGGAGGAGGAGGGGCCAGGTAACGTTCCGGCCACTGTTTGTGTTCGTTTCTAAATTCATATTAGAGTAAACTGTAATCTAGGACAAGAAATTATATATATAATTTGAAATATGATACCTTCTTGGCCTAATGGATTTTATAACTATCAGAGGCTCAAAGTGTCACCACAGAGATTTTTGGTTCTTAATCTCATTGCTGGCTGCATAGTTAAATTTCCCTCTGTCCCTCCATGTTAATTTCTCCACCCTCCTGTTCAGGGGTTGTTCCCAGGTGGGGATAATGCGAGCTCTCTGCGAGTCCGGCATCCCTGTGGACCTCATTGGAGGCACTTCTATTGGTTCCCTGATGGGGGCACTGTATGCTGAAGACCGCAGCCACAGCCGCATGAGGATGAGGGCCAGAGAATGGGCAATGGTAAGAGTCTTGTAATAAACACAAATATTAAGAGCCAAATATAAGAGCTGATGATAGTTTGATCTGCATCACAAATTGTATCTCACTTATCCTCAAGTCCTCTCTCCAACTCCGTATTTTTTTTAAATTTTTTTTTAGGGGGGTGGGGTTTATTCTTTCTTTATTAGTCAGCGCACAATATAGTTGTGACAGGAAATTAGTGTAGAAAAATGGGAGCTCAGTCAAATGCTACATGACCTTGATATGACATCTTTAGGATGTTACATAACATCATGCAGCTGTGTACAGCTTGGCCAGATGACCAAAAGGCATTTTATCCCTACATGGCACATGTAGGAGAACATCCCTACATCCCTACATCCCTACATTTCTAATTAAATGTAAAAATCCATCCAAAAAATTGTGACAAAATGGTTTGAATGGGATCATTTAGTAGATGAAAAGTGTTGTGTTACTCCATATGACCGATTGTCTCTTGGAAAAAGGAATATTTTCAAGCAGTTTCAATTTTCTGGTTTTCGACTTTCCACAATGAGTTTGTCTTTGAGAAGGTGATTCTTTCTAGCAGAAAATGATTTAATTCTAATGTAGTTTAGACCTTAATTCTGCGATCTGTAGTCGGGGTCTGTAATTAACCATGCTGTGCCGCTTAACCATCAAAAGTAATGAGTTTGTGTTGTACTGACAGCTCTGGATGGCTTTCACATTAAACTCATGACCAGAGTTGTGATATGAAATTCATCCTCAGGTTTTTAATACTGTGACCATCCATGATGGCTAATTTGAGACACCTGCTCTGTCTGCAGGCAGAGCATGTGGTAGGATTTATCCTCCCACAGTGTATCCAGCCCCTCCTGCTCTGGCTCTGTCCTTGGTTCTGAACCTTCCCTGTAGAAGCAGCTGGCTGGCTCACTGCTCCTTTAGTATCAAATTAAAGGAACCACTGTTGCAAGAAAAAAGAGTTTATCCTTATCAAAGTCACATGAATTAAGTCAGAACAGAATACGCTGATCTGTTGAAATAATCATGCTTGTTATTGAATTTATTTTTAGGAAAATTTATTAAGTGAAGCAGGTGAACACACAAGGATGTGTGGAAAAAAAACTCACACAGCCCCCACAAAAACATTAAATCAAAGTCCAGCAGATCTTCTTTTGCATAAAATTAAATTCAAATTTTGATGGATTAATTCTGCTTTGTACTTGAGGAAATGGTACATCTCGCAGCTGTGTGGAGTAGAGAAACCACTTGACCTTTCTTTTCTCTGCCTCTCCCTTCAGGAAATGACATCGGTGTTTAAGAAGGTTCTGGATTTGACGTACCCAGTCACCTCCATGTTTTCTGGTGCTGCCTTCAACTCCGGCATCAGCAATGTCTTCAAGAGTAAACAGATTGAGGTGGGTGAAATGAGGTTACCAAAGACCCAACAGAATCACAACGCAAATGGCGACTAAAGAAGAGAGCGCAGAGATTGAACAGATGGCACTGAATTAGTTTCAGCTGATTAAGCTGCAGAAAAATCTGGTTGTGGTGCTAGATAAGCAAATGTATCGTGAACTTACATGATTATGTTGATATGTTTCGATGTAACCTTTTGTGTATGAAGGACCTTTGGATCCCGTATTTCAATATCACGACTGACATCACCGCCTCGGCCATGAGAGTACACACTGATGGTAGGTACAGCGTTATATCCTTTTCCTTTTTTTAACTTTTAAAAGAATCATTTTGTTCTTGCTTGCTTAAAAGGTCAGTTCAACCAGTTTTTGGTCATAACTCAAGAACTCATTTGGTAATTGTGACAAAATTCAACACAAATGTCAAATAGTATAAAATGATGAAGTGATTACATTTTATATCCAAACGGTTGGCGGAGGTGTACAACCACAAGGCGGCAATTCTAGCTATTTGAGATATCTACCTATGAGAGATTTGCCACTACTGTCCTCATTGATGAACTGACCCTTTCATTAGTCTCATGCATTAGTTTAATTTTCTCTTGGTTCAGGTTGGTTGCTTTCAATTAAGTGCGTAGTGCTTAATAGGCATAAAACTTAAAAGAGTTGCCCGTTTGCTGTTTTAGGTTCTCTGTGGCGGTATGTTCGTGCCAGCATGTCTCTTTCTGGATATCTGCCTCCTCTCTGTGACCCCAAAGATGGACACCTACTGATGGACGGAGGCTACATCAATAACCTGCCTGGTTTGTTACACTCTTTTCACTTTTAGCACTTCATACCTCCCTTATCTGTGGTGAATTAGTTGGTTCATGTCATATTGTCAGTTTTACCACCCATACTTAATTGAGTTTTTTATTTTTCCTCACAAAACCTTATCCTTCCCCTGTCCAACCCCTTTTTCTGTCTCCTCCCAGCTGATGTGGCGCGCTCCATGGGGGCCAAAGTGGTGATAGCTATTGACGTGGGCAGCCGGGATGAAACCAACCTCACTAATTATGGCGACTCACTCTCAGGCTGGTGGCTGCTATGGAAACGCCTCAACCCCCTAGCTGAGAAAGTCAAGGTAATGGATTGATTAAAAATAAAGACGCAACATACTGTGCAAGGATGTGTTTTAAAAATAAATGAGTCCTTTGAATACCAATGAGGATATTATTGGAGGTGTTTTTTCAGTGATACATATGTTCAGCTCTACACTTGTGGTCTTAGGTGTTGAACATGGCAGAGATTCAGACTCGGCTGGCCTACGTGTGCTGTGTGAGGCAGTTGGAGTCTGTGAAGAACAGTGACTACTGCGAGTATATCAGACCTCCAATCGACAGATATCGCACGCTGGAGTTTGGCAAGTTCGATGAGATTGCTGTAAGTTTAAGAAACACTGTCTTCCTCTTCTTATGATTCTGATTTCTATTTTGTTTTCTCCTCAGCTGTCGGCTGTTTCTTCTGTTTCTTAACCCTTTGCTTTACCCCTACTTTGCATTATTGTAAAAATGTTGATTTCAGGAATAAATGTCAGACAAACTGAATCTGAAATAATTTATGTTCTACACTTTCTGGTGTGTTTGTCTGTGTGATGTAGGAGGTGGGATACCAGCATGGCAAGACTGTGTTTGACGTGTGGGGTCGCAGTGGAGTGGTGGAGAAAATGTTGAAGGACAGACACCAGGACTTCCACAACACCCAAAGCAAGAACAGCGTAAGGAGGAAGGGAGGGAAAACTACATGGGATAATATATGTAGAATGTGTGACAAGAAAGCCATTAGGAATAGTTACACGGAGCAACAACAGAGTCGGGACTTTATTTTCCTTTTCAGTTGCTATTTACTCTAAATTCTGTTAAAAACTTTGTCACTGTAAATCAGAATTTTTAATTTCACCAACGGAAATGCATCAAATGGTCATAACTGAAATATCATGTGTTTAGGGTTTAATGAAAGCTGTTTGAAAGGATCTAACCACAGGGTTGCAATTTAATAGTGAGTCATTACTGAACCTTTATCAGGATATAATTACAATTAGGTCATTTCTTATAGAAGCAAGTACTCACTCAGGCCTCAGCACAAAATACACATTTTTTATAGCCAAAGATTTTAAGTCAGAGCTAACATGGAAAATTTGTTTTGCATGGTTGCACATGTAGAGACAATGGAAATTAATAGAGCAAAATCACCGGTCTGCAACAGCATCCAGCCGAGCCAAAACAAGCAAGTTAAGCATTATAACAATATAAATCATAAAAATAAAAATAATAATAATAATAATAAACACCCTCACAGTGAATATTTAATTGCATACTAATAAATCCACTGTTAAATTGTAACACATTTCTATGCAACAAAAGTTATATCCTCACCAGAAGAGATTCTGTAGAACTTTAGATATACTATCAGTAAGAAGCCTTTTATTAGGTCTCACATCAACACAATAGTAAGTGTAAATCCCTCACAAAGTGAACAAAGCCATTAACAAGCAGAATCCACCAGGAAATTGTGGCTGAATTTGACAATAATTATTAATTATCTTTAAAAAAAAAAAAAGTCAGAAAGTCAAAGATAAGTTTAGTAATCATACGTGCTTAATGCAATATCAAATAGATGAGCTCACTTATCTAAAATGTCTGACAGTTAGCCATTAAAACCATCACATCTGCCAGACAAATGCCAGTTTCCTCAGTATCTGTCTTCTCATTTGCAGTCTCTGCATGTGTAATCGACCAAATGGTTATACAATATTGGTTGCATTTTCTCTCATTGTTATTGTTTCTACAATATATCCTAATTGTCTGCCGTAGTTCATTGATAACATCGTCATATTTTAAGCCTTGGGCTACACTGCCGTTAAAGTAATAACATTAAAACTATGAATCAGTCTGCTCTTGAAGTACAGAGAAATAGATTTACCGTGCACCAGATTTGTCCCCCAGCAATGTCGAAGAAAGAAAAAAAGACCAACTAAACAAGAGAAACGACTGACTAATGAAGAAAGATGAGATATTTACCCGTAATCTGAGCAACAACATGAGGGGGATGAAGGGAAGAATAGCAAGATTCATACTGAGAGGAATCATGATAGTAGCCCTAAAGAAACAAACCAACAAATTCACCTGAACAACAGTGGAGAGAAGAATAACAATGATGCTTAACACTGCTTTATAAATAAATCCAATTGTCATTCTTTAAAGCAATAGTCTTCCCACATTGGCAGTTAATGAGTGCCTTTCTTTTCATCTTCAGATGCTAGTGTGGGGTGCAACTCTCAGGGGAAATTCATCTCTTCCTGTGATGGATTTTACATAGCAATATATGTTCAGTAGAGTCGCACGAAATTCAGGACAAAAAAAAAAAAAAAAAAGACCCGTATCAGCAGCTAAAGATGCCATGGAAAAGTGATCAAATGATAAAATGTGACAAACAGTATCACTTTATTGGGTCCCTAAACAATAATTACATTTCTATATAATATACTCTAAAGGTGCATTTAAAGTAGAAAAACCAATCCAGCTCAGATCAGATGTGCTTGACAGAAAGAAAGTGAAAATAGAGGAAAAAAAAGATCAGCATCAGAGTCTGCATCACAACCTTCCCTAGTTTCCTTTTTGTTGTTTCCTATAGTGATTGCTATCATGTTTTACATTGTATAGAAGGTTCTCAGTCTGATGTTGTGGTGTGGTGTGGAGAGAAACTTTGGGGATTTTGTGTTTTTTTTTTTTTTTTTTTATCCCTTTAATGAAAAATAAGGACATTTTCACAATACAGTTCAAAGGTGTGGTACATCTGCAGAGTGTTGCTTGAAAGGAGACAAAAAGATTTCATCCAGATCAGCTCCCTCTCTCCTTCTCCTTAGTGAAACTGCTGGCTGCTATTTATGCTTTCATCAGTGTGCGCAGGCAGGAATACATTACAGCGCTTTAACAGATGAGGCGTTGACACCTGGCAGCTGGCGTAGCTAGAGCACAATTGGTTAGTTATCTTAGATTATAATTGCATGACATCAGAGTCCCTTTAACTGTTTGTTGGCTAAGTCTATGTTCAGCATTTTTTTAATGCGTGTATATGTTACTTCTGTCAGGTGGTGACATGTCCCAATGCTTCCTTCACTGACCTGGCAGAAATTGTGTCCCGCATCGAGCCTGTCAAACCTGCCCTGGTGGATGGTAAACCTTCCGACACACACTCCAACACTCTCACTTTCAGCCAAACCCACAAGCATTTTTTTTTGTGTTTGTACACACAGTGTCTGGGAGAAGGCATACTGTCACTGTTTCTCCTCCATGTTTGTCTTTCCAGTGCTTGCTCTTCTTTGTTTTTCGATGGGTTTTTGTTTTCCTGTCACACTCTATTAACAAATGAATCTGTTTCACATGGAAGAGGGGATGGATTGCTGCATCCCCACTGTAGCAGAAATTTTAGTATGTCAATTATGTGTGTTCACCGCACACATGCAGGTCGTAACATGCTGATGGAAAGTAGAGCCTGTGCAAATTTAACATTTTAAATTAAGCATTTGCAAACAAATGGAAACAATTAGCATATTTAAATTATATTTTATACCTGCTTTAAATTATGTTTTCCATCCATCCTCCTCTTTCTTCTTGCCACCTCTTCTACACTCCACGCACTCCTACTTATTCACCTACAATGTGCTTTGCCTCCTGTCGTCCACACCTTCCCTTCATCAGAGGAGTCAGACTACCAAACTGACTATGAAGAGGAGGCAGTGGAGAGCGCTCTGTCTGACATGGAGCTATACAATCGATATGGAGAGCACACTGAAGGGGAGGAGACTGCAGACACGGTGGGGACCTCTGGTTACACGTGTGGACACTATGGGATCTAATAATACATAAGATAACTTTAAGTTCTAGTTAAGAGTCAGGGCTCGAGAAAGATGTAGGGTTTTGACTTTGAGTCAAAAATGAAGGGATTTTCTGTATTTAGGCCAAAAATTTATTAAGCCTTGTGTACTCTTTTCCAAATCAGACAAAAAATAAAAAAACATAACACATTCTTAACTCAATTTCTTTCATAGCCGATAGTAACTATATATTTTCTTTCTCACAAAAAGAGGACGATTTGATCCAAAATTAAATCTGCATCACAGTCCATTAAACATTAAAGTCTACTGGAATCCCTGGGTTTCACCGGCAAGCACAGCTGTATTGTCTGTGTAACAGAACAGAGGTGTCATGTCTGATATAAATTAGATAAAATCTATAAAACTAAACTTTGCCAAAAAGAGGTGGAACTAATTCCAGCTGTTAAGACTGACAAAAACCGACACTGAGAGTGAGCCCTTCAGTAGAAGTCTTGTTATGCATTTCTGAGAAAGTTTTTCTTTATAATATGATTAAATGTGTAGAATATTATTTTGATGTCATTTTTAAGTCCTCATCTCTTAACTCATGCCTGACCTTGCGTCTGATTCTCAGGATGAGGAGCTGGAAGGGAGACGTGCTTACAATATTACCTCACTCACCAGGAGCCAAACTCAGTCCCCTGCCATCCCTGACACTCCACTGGACGTGCCGTCAAACCAGGAAGTCCTTTCTAAACAGTCGATTAAGCAAAGACTGGTCGAATAAACTGTGCCCAAACAATTAAACCTAACTGTCTTTGCCACATTTTACCTTCCAATCTTTCCCACGTTGACGCAAAACCTATTCCCTGCCCTGAGACTGTCAGACTAACCGGGATTACCATTTTGCCCCCTGTTACCTGGCCTCATTAGCTGTGTGGTTGATAACAACTTGACAGCCCCTTTAAACAATCTCCGTACAGGCATCACAACTCAGCTGCAAGTCCAATGCATTCCTAGTCTAAACAAGAGCAGCTGCAATCCCGGTTATTTCTCATATTGAGATGGTCAGCATTAGTTTCTGTAGCTTTACATGAATCACACCCGTCCAGTGGAAGATGATGAGAAAATAGAAGAGGTAAGGAGATTAGATCCATGAAATATATATCCCATGAAAACTATGACTCTTTGTTAATTATACCTGGAAAACAGTGTAATCAATTTTTATTTACAATCGTGAGGAGGGTAGAATATTAGACACCTCCTTAGAGTATAATGCAGTCCAGTACAACACATCACTGACTATGACCTCAATGGTAAAACATTATTGATGCTGTACCAAGGGTACATTAAAGGATAGGGTCAGATTTTTTAAAATTCACTACTTGCCTATATGCCTATATGAATGCTGAATGGTATTAGTTGCTGTAATCCTTCTTCTCCACCATGCTGGCAGCAAATGGATGCCTTTCTAGTATTGTGGGAGGGTAAATAGAGATTGAACTAAAAAGTTATTTGTTAACAGGCACGTGAACCCAGTGAACTGCATCTCGTAATATGCAACTCATGTCTTAACTGCCCTTGCAAAGTGCATAGTGATGGGGTGTGAAGAGGGCTATTTCATTCACCAAATGTGCCATAAAAAAAAAAGAAAAAAAAGTTAAAATGGCTTCAGCAGTCTGAGTTTGACAAATGAAGTGGGTATCTTCCAAGGGTAAAGTCTTCAGTACAAAATCCCCTCTTAGTGTCTTACTAAACAGCGTTTCATTGCCGAGCTAATTACAGCAACCGAAAACTCTGTGTATACAATAGGCATCTGAGTTTTGTACTGATGTGTAAAGGAAGACTGAAAAAATGAGAACCTATCCTCTAATGTATTGTATGCTCAATCTTTGTAATGATCCTCACCAACACTCACTTGGCAAATAACACTAATTTAAAAACAGAGGAGCGCAAAACAAGCAGCACACTCCACGGCCATGGCTGTCAGCACAGTTTTGTCATAGCCAGCGTGCCAGGGACATGGAGGGAAGTAATGATTGCGATCCACTTCAAAGCACTAGTTTCCCTCTTGGCTGATGAGAGCCCCCCTCCCCATCTGTTTTCTAGTTTGAATCTATCAGACACAGACTGAGCAGCAGACAGTGGGTGAACTCTGAAGCTCCGCTCATCTCAGTACAGTTTATGCACAGGGGCTATTTGCAGCAGCAGGGCCGTTCTTCACAGGAACATGATGAAACACAAATTATTTGGTTCATCAAGATGTCTTTGAGCTTTTTTCTTTCAAGTGATTTAGATCTACTTTTTTTGTTTTGACACTGCAAACAAAAAAGTTTTGTAGCATCTTGACATTGAGATGATTTGATTTTTTGTTCCATCCATATTTTATAGTTAAACAAGTGAATGATTGAATATTTTTCATATTTAAACCAAGAATGTATGCAGCCTAGATAAACCGTAGATCATTTTATGCACAAGTCACGACAGCTGGACAATCATTCCAGAAATGCAATGCAATGCACAATGAAACTAATAACTCGTTACATAACCTTGATGAACATGCTACTATACTATTTTTATAGAATTAACTTGATCTCAATCGTAACTACAGCTGTACTAATGATTAATGTGATGATTATTTTTGTAAGTTAACAGTAAATCTTTTAGTCTATAAAATGTTTAAAAATAATGAAAGACAGATATCACAATTTCAGTCCAAAACCCAAAGACATTCAGTTTCTTATAATGTTACGTTACATTTCTTTATATTACAAATGACATGTAGAGAAAAGGAAAAAATCTTCACATCCGAGAAGCTGGAACCGTCAAATGAAAAATGACTTAAATAATGAATTGATTTTCAAAATAGTTTGATTAGTTTTCTGTTGATCTACGCATTGTTTCAGCTTTAATCACAGTATTACCAGTCTGACCCTGAGCCTGACCAATACTGGATTTTAATGTTGATACCAATAAATACTTTTCAAAGTTTAAAAGTGAGATAACAGTATGTGGGCAGATATATGCGTATTTTAATGTAAATGCATAACAAAACATAATAAATGACTGAGAAAGACATTCAGCAGTGGAAAAATAATCTTGCTAGTGCTCTCTGGCAGACAAACAATATAATGGCGACATATTTTTGGCATTTCTGTACTGCAATTTACTAGTTACACACCAGCCGACACATACTGTAGAGCACGATACCAATACACCATGCAATAAGCTAATATCAGCTGCCCAACTAAATGGTCAAGCTCTAATTATCACTTCATCAATGCAACTTTCTAATACTTCTTTTTTCTTCCCACTTGATGTATCACCCTGTGAGCCTCACTGGCACCAGTATTTTCAAAGATCACAGCACATCACACAGTGCCTGCAGCATTACATGTGTAGAGAAACCCTGTGGTAAACATGGCGGAGCTTCCATATGTTGTTGGTGAAACGGAGTCTGGACGCAGAATGTGTGAGCAAAGTGGAGATAGGAAAGAGTTTGCTGTTTACCAATAAGGTGATGGTGTTTGCACTAGTGTTTGTTGTACTTTTGGGTGGTTTCCAAAAGCCGAGCACAATGAATTGATGTTGTCTGGCAGAATGAATGTTTCAGTACTTTATTTAATGGGACAAGGTGATGGATAACGTGCTTATGTAATGTGTGGAGCTTTGCCATGAAGTTAATGTAACAAAGCCTTAGATGACCCGTACGGAAAATCTACCACTCGTGCCCTCGTTTGACATTTGTTTTGATGATTAATATACAACGATGAAAGAAGTTTACCGATAAGCCTGTATTGTATGACATCAATTACTTATCTATATTTATGTTATTTGATAAATATTATTATTGATAATCAATTGTTACTAATAAACCACTGTTTATTATTGTACTTTGTGAGTCTTTTATTTTTTCATTTGCCTTCTGGCTTTGCAGAATAGAAATGTGACCATTTAAGGCTGCAAATAATGATTATTTTCATCCTTGATTAAACTGCCAATTATTTTTTCAATTAATCATCTGGTCCATATAATTAAATTAGTGAAAATTACCTTCACATTGTTTGTTTTGTCAGTCTTACATTTTCAAAAACGGCAAATTTTCACATTTGAGAAGCTGGAAACGACGAATATGAGATAAATGATTTGTCAGAATTGCTGCTGAGTAATTTTCTGTCAATCCATCAACTCATCGTTTCTGCAGCATGATCATTTGCAGTTTATTTGAAAGAGAGAACTATCAGATTTTAATCAAGTTTTTACTTTAGTTAACACCATAATTCAGAAATATGCTTAGCGCTGTTTCCTGCAGGTATCTCCAAATTAGATCATACCTTAATGACACACACCTGAGTGAATAAAGTATCATTAAGAAAATAAGTAAAATATCAACTAATGAGGAATTGGTCCCGTTGGGTGGCCTGATTGTTAAATGGCCTAAAGTGAGAACAGCCTGAGCTCAACTCTGGAGTTGGTGATTATCCACCCTGCAGTCCAGTTCAACAGTCCAGCAATAAATCTCACCTTCATTACAGTCATAGTATTCAGTGATTGGTGAAAGTCTTAGAGAGGTTTGTGGAGCTGCTGAAGTGTACTGTATTATACTGATTATACTGTGTCTACTGTATCAGACTTATCTAACAACTTTAAAAAAAAAAATTTAAAACAACTGTCCTAGAGGGTATTTTGCCAACTTTAGGATACTCCAGTACCCTCCCAACCCCAGAGACGAAGAATAACAATAAGCATAGAAACACCTCTCAGTAAATAAAACGTAAATGAGAAAACAAGTGAAATATAAACCAGTGAAGAGCGTGGTTCAGCTGGGCGACTCGTCAGTTAAATGTCCAGTGGATCACACAAACCGACAACAGCAAAGAAATCAACGTTGTAACCTACATTCAGGTACGACTGCTCCCGCAATACAAAGACTTGAAGCCCGGGTCATTTTGAAACACTAAACTGCCCCTTGATGAACGATGAGTAAATGTTTGAGAAAGACTCAGATTTTCAGAAGAAGAAATACCGACTGAGGAAACAATATTTGTATTACATTAAACTCAGGGGAGTGTGTGTATGTGTGTATGTGTGTGTCTGTTTGAGATTATCATAAATAAAGAACTATCACACCTGTGGGCCTGCTAGCTACACATACACACATACCAACAAATGATTAATCCCACCTTATTGATGTGTCCTATAACGAGCTTTTCCAATCTCCCACCCTCCCTGGGGAATGCAGACTTTCATCAGCTAATTAATGAGCACACAGGGGGGAATTTAGGTCACAGAAAGAGAACGGCAGAAGAGAACGAGAGGGGAATAAGTGGCGCTGCCTCCGATCGATACCATCACAGGGAAGAAATCGGAGGGCCAAAACATGGGGTGAATGAGTGCAGGCTTCCAGGAAATTAGAGTCTTTTGACAGAGAAGTCAAGGTTGACAGTGAACAGGAGGTGTCACCGTGCTGGCGTGTTGGCAGACAATGACCCCGCTCTGGACTGAATTACTGTGACAGGCAGCAAGAGATTTGAAGAGCCATTTATGGAAAATAAGGGAAGGGAGAGGGAGACAAGGGGAAGTTTCTGACCTTAAACAGACAGACAGTTTGATTTATAGAAGGTCATGTGTAACAGTCCAGAGCCACACACTGTATATATCTCCTCTCTCTCTAGTTTCCCATCCATACAGCACTGCTCTTTTCCCTTCCTCCCTCTTGTTTCACTCTCCTTCCGTTGCCTCCAGGCTTTTGGAAAACGGGGACAAAAAAGACTGAAACAGGTAAGTGGGTCACACTTTGTGTTGCTGTGGTGAAAGTACTTCTGTGACGTGTGAATACAAAAATAGTGTGTCAACACACAGAAAGGTCTCCTTCCAAAACTGTGTTGGCACCGCTTATTGAACCTAGAATGCTAATTTTTCAGATGCCATTCACCTCAAAAACAACTATATGAAGGTGACAAGACAATACGGAGCATGGGAGTCAATTCATCGTCTTGCAAAGTTGAAAAGAAAAATAAACAACAATTTCAACAAATTTTAAATTACACTTAAACAATTTCCAACAGATTAGCCACATCAGTCCACCGCTTTGGTCAAGGCTCAAATATCTCAACAACTGCTGAATGGACTGCTCCTAAAATTTCATAAAAACATTTGTGCTCCTGAGAGGAACCTGCTGACAATAGTGATTCTCTGACTCTTCCTGTAGTGCCTTCATTGGGTCAAAATATCAGTTTGTCTGAAACTTATGTTTTAAGGAAATGTCATTAGTTTTACAGGTATTTGGTCATAAACCAAATAAACGTACCATGGTGATCACGGTAAGCATTATACCTGCTAATTACATTAGCGTGTTAGCCTCGTCATTGACAGCATGTTGCTAAAATTAGCATTTAGCGGAGAGCTCCAGTATGCCAAAGTACAGCCTCGCAGACACCTTAGCATGACTGTAGTTGTTCCACATTCACTTTTTAAAAATGAGACGACTACTCCAAAAAAATCAATACATTAATCAATAGTAATAATAATAATCTTCAGCCAAAGTACACTCTATACGCAAAAAGAAAATATATATTAATTTTTGATCTCCATCAACTAATTGCATTGGATTAAATTTTCTGTGTCCCACTGCAGCTGGTCAGTGATCAGACAACAGTCAGGAGGAACATACTGTATCCATGAATTCTTTGCAGGTGCTCAGGAACAATTAAATGCACAAAAAACGACCTGCATGTAGCTTTCTCACTCTCTGCTCTTTTATTCTACATGGATATGACAATGGTTAACCCACAAATGGAAGCAGTGTGAAGGTATTTTTTTAAGTCTTTTTCTTAGACGGACACATTCCTAACATAATCAATCTGACTACACGGCTCTCTGTGTTTACATCTTGAATGCGGAGTTCAGGTCTGACCACACTTGAGATTCTCCACCAAACACCACAGGAATCATTTCCGACTGACCCCGATTCCGAGGCCTGGCAGGTGAAATGATTCTGCTGCAGTCACTTCCCTTCACTAGCCTCGAGGTCGGAGCTCTGTCAGCCCTGTAGCCACCGCTTGTGTAAACCTTTCCCTCTCAATCTGTCTCTACCATCCATAACATCAGACGTGTGCTTTGTTCCAGCACAGAAGCAGCAGCCGATCCCAACACAACTCCCTCCTTAGTGAACAGCTCTTGATGGATGTGATTCTTCTAACTGCAGCACCGAGACTCATTTGAGGTAAAAATGTTTGCGTGACTGCAGACTAATTTCTGGAACTGTCTGTCTCGGAAGTGTTTTATTGCACATAATCGGTTTTGTGTGTGTTTGATGTTCCGGTCTGCAGTTCAGCACAGATGCAAATTGAGTGTTTTCAAGAATCTGTTGTGTGTGTGTGTGTGTGTTGTGTGTTTGTGGTGCTTGATGTAGTTTCTCAGTGGCTACACCTACTGGGGAGTTATATATATTGTACATATAATAAATTAGCTCATTATATCTCAGTGTTGTGTGGAACAGTGATGTGGAATTTGCATTTAATGAAAAAAAAAAGATGTCTATTCACTGGGTTGCTTCAGCTGCAAATGAGGGAGCGTGCATTCACATGCGTACATCACAACAACATGTTTACTCTTACACTTATACCTGTAATTGCCAACAGACACCTGCTGTATATGTCTTATTCAAGTGTATTAATTTAACTATTGGTATACTGCCAATGACCATTGCTGTCAAGAAAAAGTGCAAATAGAACAGGCCAAATGAGACAGATCAAGATTCATCATCACATCTCAATGTGCTAAGTATCTATGGTTCAAATTATTGACTGATTAACCAATGAATGAGTCGAGTCAATCAGAGATTTCACGAAGAACAAATTTGATAATTAATATTTACCCCATTTCATCAACAAAAAATACCAACCACTTGCTGGTTCTGGTTTCTGGAATGTGACAATGTGCTTCTTTTGTCTGCTGTTTTCTTTGCAAGTGTTGGTCAAATATTTGAGGACTTCACCTTGAACTCTGGGAAGTTGTGATGAGCATTTTTGCTTTTTCATGTTTTACAGACTAATTTATTCCTCAATAATGAAAAATACAATATTTGTAATATCAGTTGGAGCGATGGTTGAAATCTGGTCAAGGAATCGCTTAAAATCAAGTCTCTCTCTCTGTCCAATAATACTCTATACCAGGGGTCCCCAAACTACGGCCCGCGGGCCACATCCGGCCAAAGCAATTGGAGTGGCCCACTTAACGATCCCAGACAATCCCTCTAAACATCAACCAATTTTTATTAAATTGCATTTTCCTATCATAACATCATAACATATCCGTACTTAAAGGTTGGCATTCTAATTAAAATTGACCATAGTTATGAGCTATTTATAGTTAATAGTGGCTCATCTTCACCTCCTCACACAATGGTATATTCTGACGTGACTTTGATCGTGACCGAGCCAGCGTCAAGCTGCAAAGTTCTGAGGTGGGAATCTGTCATGAAGGTGGTTGTGTCCTGCATAAACTTCATCAGAGCAAACGGACTTAAACACAGGCAGTTCCAAGCCTTTCTCTCCGAGCTAGAATCAGCCCACGGAGACGTGCTTTACCACACTGAAGTCCGCTGGTTAAGCCGGGGCAGCGTTTTGAAGCGTTTCAACGACCTGCTACCCGAAATCAATGCCTTTCTCCTGACAAAGGGAAAAACTGTCCCAGAGCTGATCAACACAGAATGGAAATGGGACCTCGCCTTTATTAACAGATGTGTCAGAAATTTTAAACGGCCTCAACTTGCAGCTCCAAGGCAAGGGAAAACTAATCTGACATGTATTCCCACATCAAAGTATTTGAGCTTAAACTAGCGCTGCTTATTGGACAGGTGCAAAAACAAGACTTCACCCATCTCCCTGCTACTCGAAGCCTCTCAGCTGAGAAACCGGCGGTCCCGTTCCCAACCGAGAAGTGCAAGGACGCAATGGAAACACTGAGGGTGGAGTTCGGTGTGCGGTTCCGTGAGCTTCATGTCCACGTTAAAGAAATCCGCACATTCCAGAACCCTTTTGCTGCCGACATCAACGACAACGACACCCTGCCTTCTCTTCAATTTGAGCTGGCTGAGTTGCAGACCTGTGATGTGCTGAAAGACGTATTCAGCCCCAACAGTCTGATCAAGTACTATGCCTGCCCTCCAAAATGAGACCTAACCCACATAAGAAAGCACGCAAACAAAGATGTCTCACAGTTTTTGGGCAGCACATATATCTGTGAGCAAACTTTTTCACACATGAAGCTGATAAAAAATCCGACGAGATTGAAGTCTCCACAGATCAACACCTGCATCAGTCTCTGAGACTGGCTGTAACTGGAATGGAATTCTGACATCGATCTCCTCACCAGTCAGAAGCAAGGCCCACAGCTCACACTGATATGGTAAGCCTACTGATTCAATAGCAATAGATATTAAAAAATGTCGTATTATAGTAATGTCTTTTTTATAGGAACATGTTCTACCTGATTCTGACCACTATTCTGTATTAATATTTATTCACTACCTGTAAAGACAGGCACTTACCGTTTTATCTCAACTAACTGTACCTGTTTACAAAATCAAAATCACATCACCTCATTCTTACTTGAACATTACCATCAGTTTGTGTTGTTCGGAAGGGAGCGACTCAGAAGGCTGGGGCTGACATATGTTACTCAGCGTGACGAGCCGAGTCCGTAGACACCAACTTGTGGACTTTGGACAAACTTTTCCGTTGTGACATTCACACTAGTCTTAATGCTGTGCACCTCAGCATATGAGAGATTACCCATGGCAGGCCCGCCGGCCCCCCCCCCCCCCCCCCGGCACAGGCATTGCGCCCAGCAAGCAGAGCTAGCCACCCGGCGGCCCAGCGGCGCCGCCCCCCCCCCCGGCACAGCATTGCGCCTCAGCAAGCCAAGCTAGCCGCCCGGCGGCCCGCCGGCCGCCACCCCCCCCGGCTAGGCATTGCGCCCAGCAAGCAGCAGCTAGCCGTCCCGGCGGCCCGCGGCGCCCCCCCCCCGCACAGCCATTGCGCCCAGCAAGCAGACTAGCGCCCCGGCCCGCGCGCCACCCCCCCCGGCCCGCCGCGCCACCCCCACAGCAAGGCATTGCGCCCAGCAAGCAGAGCTAGCCGCGCCCGGCGCGCCCGCACGCGCGCCCCCCCCCCGGCCACAGCCATTGCGCCCAGCAAGCAGAGCTAGCCCCAGCGGCCCGCGGCCCGCCGGCGCCCCCCCCCCCCGGCACAGCCATTGCGCCCAGCAAGCAGAGCTAGCCACCCGGCGGCCCAGCGGCCCGCCGGCGCCCCCCCCCCCCCGCACAGCCATTGCGCCAGCAAGCAGAGCTAGCCGCCCGCGGCCCGCCGGCGCCACCCCCCCCCCGGCTCAGGCATTGCGCCCAGCAAGCAGAGCTGAGCAACCCGGCGCCCGCGCGGCGCCCCCCCCCCCGCACAGCCATTGCGCCCAGCAAGCAGAGCTAGCCACCCGCGGCCAGCGGCCGCGACGCCCCCCCCCCCCCGGCATTACCATCAGTTTGTGTTGTTATTTTCTATAAAATAAATGGAGTATCTGTGGTACTTCAAATAAACACATGTGAAGACTTTTTATTACTTTTTTTTTGCAAATCAACAGGTGGTGCCAAAGCCAAACGAAGGGCAGCTACAACAAATTATCATTGTAATCTCCACAATAATACTGGTTGTCACCCTGGCCCATATCATTTCCTGTTATAGACTAACCTCAACCCCCATCTCAGAAAGGAAAGTTGATGTGGCCCCCACTGAAAAAAGTTTGGGGACCGCTACTCTATACAATTTCCAATAAAGATGAAAAATTAAGACTGCAACTGACAATTATTGATTGTTCAGTCAATTTTTATTTGTATAGCGTCAATTCATAACATAAGTTATCACTTTATAATATTATCATAATATTATGATCAGTCTATAAAATGTTAAAAAATAATGAAAAAAATGAATTCATAATTTCTACGGTGATGTCTTATATTTGCTTATTCCATCTAATCACAGGCCCTAAACCTAAAGCCATTCAGTTTACTTTCATATATGACAAAGAAAATCAACAAATCTGCACATTAAGAAGGTGGAAGCAGGGAGTTTTGTCATTTTTGCTTGGAATATGACTGATATGATTAATCAATTATCACAATAGCTGCTGATTAATTTTCTGTTGATTGCCTATCAGTGAATCAACTGATCAGTTCAGCTCGTGCAAAAATATCTATTCAACTACATTTCAGGCTTCAAGCAGAAGCTAATCCTAAAAGAACCAGAGCGTCATCCGCACAGAGAGCCAAATCTAAACTTTCCCAAAATATTGACATATTGATAACTTCTTTTGTTGTATCATGCACAGAAAACAAATGCCAACTAGATTTATTTTGTGTGAGAGCTGCAAGATCGAGTAAAGTCATTTTTCACTAGAACTTCGTATCCAACAACTTGCTCCCTCATCTCTGGGCTTAGTAGGGTCCAGTAATTTAGGGTTCTGTGCTTTTTCCCTTTTTTATTTTTGTCTGGGCTTCAATCTGTCTCAGCGTGAGTCAGCTGATCACTGCCTCAGGCCTGTACAGGACGGAGCGATAAGAAGAAAATGAGATTGTCTGTTGTACCGGTACAGACACCATCAACATGCAGCTGTTGCTGCCAGGGTGTTTTTTTCCAGCAGTATGTGGGCCCCAGAAGTGATGATTCATATTTTACTTTACATAACACATAGTTCGACTCTCAGAAATAAATACTTAAAGGTTTACAGTAAATGTGATGGAACACTTCAATACACTGCTGAAGCACTCCTGTACATAACAGGATTCAACCTCTGCATGACTCAACTGCTCTCATATACAGTACACACCCTCACACTACTGCAAAAATCAGTCAAAACACACACAAGTGCACACTACTAAAACACTCAGTCAGCTATCGCTGATTACCTGATTACCCATGAGAAAATGCTGAAATATAATTGAGATTTGCTGGCTGCCTGTAGGAATATCATTGTTGTAGGTGAGTGCTACTGTCTGAGAGGATGAATTCATTTGCAACCAGGGAAACAGGACATGAGAACGTAGGAATAACCACAAAACATTCGCCCACCACACAGGTTTCTGCCTTTGCTATGATCACAGGAGAAGAGGAATGTTTGAAGGAAGAAGTATCTGGTCTGAAGGGAAAATCTGAAACATAAATAATCAAGAATCAACTAAACAGGAGTCAAAACCAATACAGAAAGACTTATTTAATTTACAGAATTCCTTTAATACATATTTATATTTTGTTAAGCTAAATTCTGCTGGGATTTATAATGGTATAGAGCTGTTGCAAAATGTGCTCTACATATATACTATGGGTTCCCATTCTTTTCTGGTACTCCCTACACTATATCTCCACTGAAAAAAACGACAAAAAACTCACTCTTGCATCTTTTATCTTAGACGTCCTCTCTTTTCCTCATCTTAACATTAGTAGATATTTATGTCCAGATTCTCACAAATATCAAATTTCAGGTTTGAAATTAAATGTGTGGTTCCAATTGAGCTGTTTTATAAATTTGTACTGGTTTACACAAACTAAACAACACAAACTCTAAGCTCTTCAGGTAATGACAGCAACAGTTTAGGCTTCAGCACCCAAGCTAGACTTTAACAGACAGGCCTTAATGGAAAAACAGCCTCAGAAGTCTCCTGTCACTAATCACCAGAGATGAGTAAACTCCTACCAGCCAATCTAAATGAAGACTTCTCTGACCTGGGCATTTGATTCCATTGCAATCATGGAAGGACCAATTTCTAATTTGTGCAGAAGGGTATTAATATAACTGCGTCACAATGTCTGTTGTGTTTGAGGAAATGTCCGTCAACCGTAAAGTAATAAACCACATGCAAGACACATTTTAACGTAGAAATTTCACTTAAGATTTACTTACTTTACCACCTGATGCCAAGAACTATTAGGAAACATACCTGAGAGTCACACATTTCAACACCAAGGCACAGAGGTGCTTTGAGCTAAATGCCAATGTCAGCATGCCACTATGACAATGCTAACAATTTGATGTTTAGCAGGTATACTGTTCACTGTCTTAGTATGTTAGCATGCTAAAATTTGCTAATTAGCACTAAGCAGTGCTGTGGAGTGTGATGTTTTGCAGGTATTTGGTTGTAATCCAAAGTATAGGACAAACTAAAACTATAACCTGATGATGGCTCAAGTCAAAAGATCAAGTGAAAAGATCATCAAAGTGAGTGAGGGGGACATCAATGTTTCTATCAAAGTATTGTTGATTCAAAACCAAAAAGGTGTACTTTGTGGTGGCGCTAGAGGACGGAGGAGGTCAGAGAATCACCACACTCATTAGGATTGCATCCTCCGCAAATGTCTTTACAAAATTTTACAATAATCCATCCAATCGTTGTTGAGATATTTTAGTCCAAATTAAAGTAGTGGCCGACTGACTGACCAACAAACATGGCCACTAGTGTGTCTACAAACGGGTCATTTTGAGACTGGGAGACCGACACTTCTACTGTTCACTCAAGAGAACAAGCCACAATGATTTATGCACCATTAATCAACTTTTTTTAATCAACTTTATCCCAAAATCTCTTGCCAGTGAACACTGCTGATTAAATACTGTTTACTTCTAAATCATGTCTCAAACTGCCCCTTGAGCACAGCTTTCAAGCCTCACTAAGCCAAATGCAAGAGGAATAACAATCAATATCAACTTTCCATGTGGATTTAGGGTAGAAAAGAAAAGTACGAGTTACTAATGTTGCCAGCTCAAAATAAAATCATATACACAAATGGCAGTTTATGTGGGCCTGGATATGAGACTGCAAAAACCCAGTGAGACTAAGAATATGGCTACAGATTTGTGTGTGGGAGTGTGGGTCCTGTGTGCTGTGTAGTACGTTAGCAGACACATAGCCATGCGAGGTCAGGATGAAAACAAAGATTGAGTCACAGCTGCTGGTTGATCCAGCATAAGGTCTGGGCAGAGCTGCTGCTTTTATCAGCTCTCTGCCAGGCTAATAATATCCTGCTAACGCTGCTGATTGGGAACACGAGGTGAGAGAACCTTGCTGTCCAAGTACGTCACCGGGGTTTGCAGCTGCTAAAAGAAGAACAACTTTTCCCCCCATAGAAACAGAACTATGGGTTTTTTTGAATGTTCTCTGCACATCAGAAATACTCCCACGTACCCGCTAGAGCCTAATAAGAGCGAATACAGTATGCAGTGACGTGAATAATGTATTTTTACACCAGGCTTCTTCAGGTTTGGTCAGGCGTTTGTATTTTGGGATTGGTACATTTAAAATAGTTCTGATGACTTTTAGTGTGGTTGCTCACCCCTACAGAGGCTTTGACAAATACACTTTTACCTCATTGCCATCCTAGTTAGGTGGATAAAGTGTTCTTTTTTTTTAAGTCTTGTGTTTTCTTATTATAAATCATTTTCTCTGCCCGCTTGTCCCTGTTCTGGTTCACAAGTGAACACTGAACTCATCTCTTGTGCGGCACATAGCAAACACCTAAACGAAAACTCTTTTAGATCCCTGATTAGGACATGCTACTCTGTGAGAAGAAACCCCGGGAAACATGGGTAGATTCACCCAACTTGCAAAACAACATTTGTATGAAACGTCAGGATCCAGTTTGCCGTTTCTGAAGCCGGATCACGTAAAACTAGCTGAGAGCTGTGATTTCAACAAGCAAATCACGAGGGAGAGATGTGTAGCAGTGGGATCATGGGAGGAGAAAAGTTACTGAATGATATTTGACAAGAAGCAGAAAACGATGAATGGGAAAGCACACTGATGCATTTCACTGGATGGATTCTGACTGTCAAAGAAAGTTTTTCCATTTGATGTTTTAGACTCCATTTTTCAAATATGTATTTTGGTAGCATTTTTAAGTAAGTATTATGGGGATACTGTATTAAGGCATAAATACCTAGCTCCAAAATTCTAAATGTCACCGATATAACCTCCATGTTTTCTCCAGACTGTGTTCAACATTTGTCATTCGTCATAAATATGGCTTGACTGTATGTGTACACTCTTTTACCGAGAGCAACACTGTAAACACGGATCCATTTCTCTTCATGCTGTCATCGACATGTACTGTAGCATCGCCCTTCCCCTTGAGACTGCTGTGTGTGGAACTGTGTGTATCAGTGTCTTGGGGTCTAAGGGAGTGCACAGTCTGTCAGCACCAGGGTCTCCCATAGCTCACCCACCCAGCTCTCCGATGACCGCTCGTTTATCACTCTCTTCTCCCGTTTCGCTCGCTCGCCTGTCCGTTCGATTCTGTGCTGGATGGGCTGTCACCGCCAGCCCCCCTCCCCTCCATCTTTCATTTCTGTATGTACTCTTCACTGGATTTCACTCTCTGTGCCTTTTTTTGTCCCCTCTCTGCTCTGCATTAGTTAAAACATCTTCCCATTCAGCCACTTTTCAATCTCATTATAGTTTACTGATCCAGGCCTTTGTTGCACCTTGTCACCACCTCCTTCCCTTTTTTTTTTTTAAACTTATCCTTGCCTTCCCCCTCTCTTTTGTTTTTGTTGCAGGAAAGCCACTCTACCCACAGGAAACTGTGTCTCTCTCTCATTGTTTGCCAACCCATAGAGATCTGAGGTGTTTTGGCAGGGCTGCCCTCAGAGGCATTAGGCCACAGTGAGTGAGAAACAGAGTCAGAAAGAAATGACCTTTTCCAAGCCAAGCGGCGAGACAGAGCAGAGAGGTGGGAAGCAAAGAGGTTTAATCAGATCAATGTGCCCTTTGTCATCTCGCTGTCTGCCCTGTCAGTCTGTGTATCCGTCTGCCATTTGTTGTCTGTTTGTTCCTCAGTGTATCCATTTTCTGTGCACCATCCATCTCTGTCCGACTGTCTTCCTGCCTTTCAATCTGCTTGATTTGTTTTACCTGTGACACCACAGGTGTCATGACAACACTATTTCTACAGCACCTTAAAAACATTTTTGGCATCTCTGTTCTGAAATTTCTTGTTACTCATCAGACAACATGTGCCAATATTGATGTATCTCTGATAAGCCAATACAGGACTAAGGTTTGGCGATAATTCAAAATCAGTGTTTATTCTCTTCATCAGAATCATTAAATGATAGAATTATGTTTCACGTTTTAATTTTACAACTTTTTCTTGTTACAGCTTGCTATAATGGTCCACAGCCACATAAGTAGCTCTGTGAGGATATACTTAGGTACACTGGCTCTTGGAGCTAAATGCTAATATCTGCTAACATGCTAAAAATGACACTCAACACACTAATCTTAAACAGGTGTAATATTTTTTCCATGATCACCAGTTTAGCTTTTTAAATAGCACTAATGAGTAGTTAACACAAAAGTCACGGGATCACCAATGTCAGTAGGTTTCATCCCCAGAGCACCATGAATGTCTGAAATATCTCGACAACTATTCAAATATTGGATTCAAACCTAGTACAGTCAGTATTTGAAGTTTATTTCTCAATGAGAGGTAAAACATTCTGCAATTTATATTCATTTATTGAGCCAAACCTCTGGTCAGCAAACACTTCAAGCATCACGTAGTTTTGTTTGGTCTAAAACAATGGTCAACAGATGAATACGGTTCACTGGTTTGTACATCAGCTTGATTTATTTCAGTGAATCTGCATACATCTGTCATATCATAATATATACTGAAATTGGAAATGACCCTTCTTAATTATTTATAAATCATGGGGCTGCTGCATACAGTGACATGCAGCATATGATGCATCTACCCCACCTTATTTATTTGTTTAGTCTGATTTTTTTTATTTCTATGCATCGCAGTCTGTATGTGTGCCTGTTTTGATCTACTTGTCTACTTGTTAGTTCACCAGTCTCCTCCAAACGTCTGGTTTTCTTTATGTGTGTCAGCTGGTGTGTGTTGTTACACATTCCTGTACCTCTGCTCGTCTCTGCCTCTGACTGCCTGTTAGCGGTTGTGCAGGGAGGAAGGCTGCAGCAGAGGACAGACAGACACTTGGTGGCACTTTGGCTTCACATTCAGCTTCAGCTTCCCCGAGCAGCAGTAAATCACTACCCTCCCTACAAAGGACACATTGTTCCTGGTGGTTTTTGGTATGCACCGAGTAAGGGGTGGTTTGTTTGCGAGTGTGAGCAGGAAATCTGCTGTCAGTTGATGTCTGGTGACATCACCGAGATTCCGTTTTACAACCTTAGCATTTCTCCCTCCTTCTGTCTTTTGCATACACACTGGAAGCAAAATGAATCGAGCAAGGGCGCGTTCGTCTGGGTAAACAGACACAAACAGGCCTCCATAATTCATCATTCAACCTCTGGGAGGACAGCCAGCGCTGGCTTCAGTCTTTCATTCATCTGCAGAGTAACACCACTGTAGTGGAGCTCCATTCACTTTAGGCAAAGCTTAAATATACCCAGTGGATGCTTCCTGAGGAGCTGCTCACATTTGTTTGCATTCTAATACCTGCTTACTCTGCAGGAGTTACAGCAGAAGGCGACCACTGAGAGAAGAGAATAACACATTCATGCTGTTGTAGCATTTATACTGACAAACTAATAAGCCTTTTTATGGTGTCTAAGATTGTTTTGTAGTTTTATATGATGCAGACATACACACATCACATCATATTCATGATTTAACAGAGCTGTACTATTCCCTTTTCTATGGCTTAGTGAAGTTGTGGCATGCACCTCTCTACCTCAAGAGGGGACTTCAAGTGCTCTTCATGCCGCTGAGAGCAATGATCATGCCTTAAAATGTTCCTGAGTACCAATGAGACAAGATTTTAGATTTGGCTGCCAAACAGTGACATTTTTACTGAAAGAAACAACCACATTTATATAATTATCCTTTCACCAGTCTCAATGTTAGTTCATTTGTGATTTTCCTGCTTAATTTACAAAGACTGTGTGATAACTGGAAAGATCTACAGCTGAAGTGATTAGTTGTTTAGTTTATCAGTCAATTAAAAGTAATCTGCAACAATTTTGATAACAGATCAAGACAGTTATTTAGCAAAAATGTCAAACATTTGTTAATTCCAGCTTCTTAAATGTGAGGATCTGCTGCTTCTCTCTTTTATACCAAATTGAATATCTCTGGCTTTTGAACTGTGGTCCAGACTGAAATATCAACAACAACCATTGGATGGATTGCCACAAAATCTGGTACAGACATTCATGGTCCCCAGATGATTATTATGATGATGACGACAACTTTGGTGATCCCCTGATATTTCCTCTAGTACCAGCATGAGGTACATTTTTGATTTTTAGTGAAGTGTCTTGACAACTGTTGGATGGATTGCCATGATATTTGGACATTCATGGTCCTCAGATGATGAATCCAAACAACAGGTCAAAGTTTTCACTTTTCAAGTGAAATACCTCAAGAACTGGATGGAGTGGCACAAACTTGTACAGACATTCATGTCTCGCAGACAGTGCATCCAAATGGTTATTTGGTGATCCAGTGCCAACATAAGGCCAAATTTAACCTAAAATTACAAACAGTAACTGTGTGTCACTTGTGTGTGTGAACCAAATTGAATCCTGCACAGGAGTGGTGGCCTCTGCCACTAACAAAGGAAACCAATATACGGGGAAGTATTTACAGATTGTACATAAATTGAGTGGTTATTGCTGAAAAAACGCTGACCATAAATAATATCAAAAATGGGGTTTCAGTTTCTGGAAATGTGAGGGATTTTAATTTCAAACTACACATTTTTACCTCCACCACGGAGGTTATGTTTTCACCTGTGTCTGAACCGATTTGCAACGAACTTGGCGGAGAGATGAGGCATGGGTAAGAACCCATTACATTTTGGGGCAGATCCGAATCATTTAATATGAATTTGAATTTTTTTCTCTGAAGTCTGATGTATGTTGTTTAACATTGGCCTTGGTGGGGTCTCTGCTCTCTGAGTGCCCTGCTAGTTGACACTGTAACTTCAGACATAGCCAAGAACTGCACTGGACAGTAAATCCAACCAAACAGATTCAAGATACAAAGTGAAAGAGTTCAATCCCTCTTTCACCTACTACCTTGGCCATGACTCTTATCTCCTCCTGCAGCTGCCACCCCAATCTCCTTTGTTTTCCATTGCACATTACCCATTTCTGTTTCTCCACTTTTGCTCCCATTTATTCTCATCTCTTCCACTCTCTTCTCTCCTTCTCTCCTCATTTCACACCTTCTCTTCCTCTCATCAGCTTTTTCCTCGTCTCTCTAACCAGTCTCTCCTTTACCTTTTAAAGAATCAAACCACTGCTCCTCAGCCAACCAGCGAGCGCAGGAACCTATTAAGCACCATAGTGGAAATATGTCACCTGGGAGCCGATGTTACGAGTGATTTAGTAAGGAGGTAAGGATGAAGAGGAGGAAAATGGAAGAAGGGAGGTGTGCTGCAGTATCAAGGTGAGACAAGGTGGGGATAGGCATGGGTGTCACGTACAGAGAAGGCCTTCCCTCTTCTTTCACACACACACACACACACACACACACACACACACACGCAGACACACACACACACACACACACACACACACGCAGACACACACACACACACACACACACACACACACGCTGTGGTTGAACCTCAAGAGCTGACACGAATGTCATTAGTCTCAGAGGTGATTCTGGACCAGTAATGAGATTGGAGGGCTGCCCTGTTAGAGTTATATCACCCTTTAAAACACCATAAATTCAATCGCTTACACTGCAGTGGGCAGATATACACGACAACTCATCTCCCGCCACGTCTAAATAAGAGCGACTTGATTTTTTCAATTTTCTTAGATCAGATTTTTTTTGTGTTGTACTGGATGGTTCTGTGTGATATAGAGCCAGTGAATAGAAGTACTAATCCATCATTCTATTCAAGAACAAAGCTTTGCAAACACCAAACTTTATAAAGAGGTCAACCACTTAATGTATTGTTAATACATTCATCTGTTTTATGTTTTTACCATTAAAAATCCCATGAAGATATTTTTCCCCAGTCAGTTTCATGCAACCTGTACACACAGTTTTCTGCCAAAGCTGGAACAGTTTCGGTATTATGTATTGGTACTGGTTAACTACACTTAACCAGGGCCGTGTGTGTGAATTAACAACCTCTGCTGTCAGAGAGCACTGCAGAGCAAGATGTAACTGCTTGACCGCATAGCTGAAATAGCTTTGCTCTGGCTCTTCTTGGGAAGAGAGCCTGCTTTTATTCAGGAGCATACAGATGACAGAGCTGACAGTGATAGCTGCCTTTGTAGAGCAAAGGGCCATCTCATCACTGTCAACACCATGCAATGCTGCAGGATGAAGTACTCACGGTGCCGCTGAAGCAATTCACTGTACACACTGGGGAGGAAAGCTTTGTATGCAGCTGATATCAGGTGTTGAGTAAAAACTCAAGAAATCTGCTGTTGAACTGGCACAAAATGCTCGATCCTAAGTGAAAAGATTAACCCAACAAATTTGTACGTTAATGATTAATTGATTTCAAGTTTCAGGTCAGAGGAGAATAAACTGATGACTGAAAAAATGATCAAAAGAAAGAGGGAAGAAAATAATGATAGATGGGATGAGCAAGTGCACTGTCTGTGCGGTGGTCCCCCTCATCACGCCAATGAATTAAGACCTTTAATCCTCCACATCATCTACGGGATCCCATGCCTCATTTATCGCTGCTGCCTGAATGTCACATGGGCGTGGGAGGACGATGTGACAGCGGGGATTCCCGTTAACTGGGGAGAATGACAATTACCATCCCGCCACCTTTGACCAGCAGAGAAGAAAACGGACATGGTGCGATGGAGGATGAGTCACCAGGAGAAAGAGCATGGTTTAGCCCTCTAATGAAGCTTGTGTCCACTCGTGATAAATAATGAGGGCTGTCCTAAGTCTCTGGGGAGGTAAGGAGGAAGTGGAGGAGGGCACGGCTTGTGATGCAAGTTCACTTTTTAGACATGGTGTACACATGTGCACACTGGAGATAGCCACCCCCTTTGTGGGGTACAGTTATATTCTCTATCTCTCTTTGTCCAACATCTTATTTCATTAGTCTGTTTCATTTCCCCCTGGCCCTCTCTACCTCTGTCTATTAAATTTGTGTTTCCCATCTGCCCACTTAATGTCATCTATTTTGAAGTCTCTCTTCTCTCCTTTCTGGATTTCTCCTTGGGCTCATTTAGGGTCAACCATCTTTTTCCAAGTCTCTGCCAAATGTTCTGTCTAGGTCATTCGCAGCATTAGTATTCACAGCAGTCATTTGCCTCAGTGGTTCTCCTTCTAGTGTCTGGTTACGGCACCATGGAGAGCTACACAGGCTTACTTCTGTCTTCAGGACCATGGACAGTGAAAATGCTTCATCTACTGTACATCAGGCAGACAGACAAGGATTTTTACAACCTCATTTTGTTGATTTGCAATAGGTTACACACCAGCAATGCTAAGGAGGCCTCTAGCAAGTCTGGTGTTATCATGTGAGGATACCAGTACCACACTTGCAGTCCATTTGGAGGTTAAACGCAATCCTTGAACAGTAATTCGAATATACACTTTGCAATTTGCTTCTCTGCTAGCAGCACTCTTCAGCTTTTCCAATTTAGAGAATAGATTAGGTGTGGCATAGAGGTGCACAGAGTAGCCGGGGATTTACAACAATTGAGAAAATAAAAGAGAAAATAATAAAAGCTGCTGATTTTGGCAAGAGGTCTAACAATCAAACAAGCCACTTTCACATGCAGTTTTTAAAGAACCAACAATGACATTGAATGATTCCAAAGAGGCCAAATGATTTGTGGCCCCAACTACAACTACTACAGGTGCCTCAGTCCAAAAAAACTGCAAAACCATTGAATATATAAATGAAGAGACAGACTCCCATCTGCCACACAAACAAACTGTCGACAAAGATGAACAGCAGTCAGAAGTTAGGGGATCAGACCAAAAAGACCAAAACAAATAATATGTTCATCCTGCTAAAGTATTACCTGTCTACCCAAAGCCTGATATGGCTTATTCCCCTTTGCCATAGACCTTTTGTGTTGTCCAAAAACTGCCAAAAACACATCAATGAGCCACATAGTTGCACAGTGTGTGTGTTATGAGTGTTATTTTCCTTCATTATGACGAACATGGGCTCTGTGGTATTCTTTTGAGTCAACCCCTACATACACCATCCTGCTGCAGGAAACACTCACCACAGTCACAGCTGAAAATAGTCCCCAACAAATGCACTGCTGATTTGTGTTTCAGTAACATTTGCTGAAAAATCTACAGAGACCAGCTGTTTTTTTTTTTTAACAAGGCTAATGGACAGCTCACACATATGGATTCAAAAAGCTGGGACAGAGACAGCTGCTATTCATTGTGAAAGAGACGAACCTTTGCAGCCCCCAGACCCTATCTTCTGATGCAGTGTGAGTTAGGCGAGAGCCAACCACGATTAGCTTGTTTCTAGCAGAACTGGAAGCACAGAGTTGTTTTTATGGCTAGGCTCCACTACACGCTAAAAAATGAAAGCATATATTTGTGACCTGTTTTCAAAGATTTAGATCTTCAGTGCTGTAGACAGGGTAAGGGGGCGAGGAAATATTGAGAGTAGAAGGAGAAAAATATAGGTTATTGCCAGCCTTATCCTTTAAAAGTAACAAACTGGGATATGAACGATTTAGTATATCCACACCTTAGTAGCAGTGGCGCTTACTTTAAAGTTTTGGTCCTTTCTCATGTTATTTTGTCTACGCCCTACATTCCAATCCAAATGGACAGCACACCTCCCTCTGCATGATGATGAATATGAAATAATGATAAAATGACATTGTCATTTTACATTGAACAATTTGTCAAAAGCCACATTAACATAATTCTCAATTACTTATTTAGACAGACCAAACAGCTCATTTAACCTTCTCCTTGGCAGCTTGTCTGCTCTGTTTAGCAGACGAGCACAAGTTAAAATTCGGGTACAAGCTATAGTTACAGTCCTTGATAGGGATCTGCTTGTATGGCAGCTTATTCCATGCACAGCCTGCCTGCCTGTGGAAGTGCTCATGGTTCGTTTATCAGCTACAGAGAGTGTATGTGCCATTGTAATTGTATTCACACAGGCTTCTTAGGGCGAGATTGATGTGGTGGCTAGTCCATGTATGCAGAGGGGATAAATGTCTCTTAGCTGACCTTGTTTATTTGCCACTAGCTCTGTTGGCTCGAGCATGCTGGAGAGAGGGTGGAGGAGAAGTGAGAGGAGAACCACTGTACCTGAAAAAATATGTGGTTAGGATTTTTCCAGAAACGTGGGGATGCTTGTTGTGACGAAGAACAATATATCATAGTTAGGTCAAGAATAGCCATCACTGCATTTTAGTCCTCTAAGTATTTACAAGGACAAGTGCTGACAAGAACACCGTTTGGCGTTGGCAAGCTGCAGGATGAAAATACAACCACTCCAACAGCTTTTAAGTCATTTTTCTCACTATTTGAAAGGAAGTTCTCCATGTTTTTTGAAGTTGTAGTAATGGGATGCAAGATAATTTTCTAATATATTCTGATCAGCAATCTAAAATGAGACTTGAGACTTCTCAGCCTCTCTGGTTACCTCTGGTAAAACCTGAATCACATACACAAAACACACACACTCAACCCCCCACCCCACCCCCCCCACCCAGGAAGTTCTCCATGTTTTTTGAAGTTGTAGTAATGGGATGCAAGATAATTTTCTAATATATTCTGATCAGCAATCTAAAATGAGACTTGAGACTTCTCAGCCTCTCTGGTTACCTCTGGTAAAACCTGAATCACATACACAAAACACACACACTCAACCCCCCACCCCACCCCCCCCCACCCCGCCCATGGATTGCACTATCCATCATCTGCCCATGAAAATCTCTCCCTCTCCACCAGCACACTTCATTTCTGTGCCTCGCTTTCTGTCACTTTACTGCTGCCATCCATCTCCTCTCACCCCTCCCTGCTCTGTCAGGTACGCAGGGTCCTCACTTACACAGAGATAAGCAGCAGCTTTTTTGATTCTCCCTCACTGAATAGAGACAGCGACTCAAATTTAACCAGTACCTTTCAATTCAACCTTCTCTTGGGTCCATGATTTTATCTCCTCTTGTCTCTTTTTAACCCTCATCTGCTCTCCAAACTGTATTCCTCTACACTTTCTCCTAATCACTATCATTGTAATCTCTCATCTCCAGACAACATTCCTGCCTCAAGAGAACTGGGTTTACAGCAGATTGATGCACAAATCAGTAGCTTATTTTCTTTAAGAGTTATAAAGGCTTCAGTGTTTGTATTACATTTATGCAGGAGTCACATGACAGCTCTTGCTACACCATAAACCGGGTGGTGGAAGTGGTAATAGTGGTACTTGCAGTGTTATCATTCACATGCTTGTCCATCTCCTCAAATCAGCACCTTACTGTTTATTGTTTTAAGGATAAAGAGTCTACAGCCATGCTATCAGTTCTGTGAGGTTATACTGAGACAGTCCTGAGTGATATGTTATTGGTTTTGCAAGTCTTTGGTCATAAACCAAACAATATTGGCCAAGTTAACGTTTTCATCTGTTGATGAGAGCTGCATGTGGTTAATTCTGTGGGAAATAGAGTATGCATGTTCATACCAAATTCCATGGCAATCCATCCAATCATTGTTGAGATATTTCACCTAAAAGCACAAATCTGAACCTCGTGGTGGCGATTGAAAAATATAAAATATAATAATTGAAAAATATGTCCTGCTGAAAGTCAGATGATCAGAGATGCAAAAGATCATCAGGATTCACCCTGTGGGAACCTTAAATGTCTGTACCAAATTTCATGACAATCAATTTAACAGTTTTCAAGATATTTCACCAAAACTTTTAACCTCATCGTGGCACATTAGATAAGTGAAAGGCTCACCAAAGTCAGTACGGTTCATCCTCTGGGGACAATGACTGTCTGTACAAACATCAATAAACCCAATATGCATTTATTTTAGATATTTCATTCTGGATCAAAGTGGTGGACTGACTGACAGGACTGTCCCTAGAGCCATACCAATAATTTGCAAATAGCACTAAACTGTATGGCAATCCATCCATTCTTTGTAGAGATATTTCAGTCTTGAACAAACTGGTTGACTGATTTATCTCCATTGATATTATATTTGAAATTTACTATAGAGCATCTTTTGCCAGTAGAATATTGACAAACTCAACATACATATAAAATACATATAGTCATTAAAATGTCTTCAAATTAAGAGTATAATTTAAAAAGAAACCAATATATAAATATAAGTATATACAAAGTATACAGTGTATATAAAGCATCCTTTGTCAGTAAAATCTTACGTAAGCTTATTGATACATAATTGACATTAACTAGAAACAGCCTGGTGTTTGTGATAAACATATGCTGTTAATTACAGGAAGAACATCTAAGAGCAAGAGAAGCAACATGAATAATTAATTTAAACAGAATTTAATAACCTCTCTCTGACTAAGATGAGGATTCTTAACATTATCTTTAACATATTCAGTTGACGACAAAAACAAACCTGCGTCGATCTAAATGATTACAAGCACGAGCTGCCATTTACGTGAGCTGCACAAAATTGAGAAAAACTGAGACCATAAAAGTCAGAAGAGAAGCATTTGCTTTATCCTTCTACCAGTAAAATGATATCTCATGATAATGGACAGCTATACATCACTACAACCTGAGAAAACTACAGCTGCTTCTTCTTGCACTATGCTATGTTTTATATGACATTTTCAGATCTAACAATGACTCATTAAATGTCTTCATATTGTGTCTTGTAATATATAATCTTAATTTAAAAAAAGAGGTTGTGACCTACTTGACTGTGAAGCTTTGTGCCAACTGTCCTCTCTAATGATTATGAGCATATGACTTAATTAAGTGGTCAAATATAGCAAATGAGATTATAATGCACTATCAAAGTTCATTACCATTGGGAAGCATAATTCTTTAATGTGGGTTAGACGCCTTAAATCACAAAACGTAAAAACCATATATTTGAAGAAATACAGATTTCTAAGAGGTCAGTGTTATTAGCAATCCCTAATGTAGATATCAAAGTTTAATATTATTGTCTCACTTGAAGCCTATCCAGTTTTAGAGTCTTAATCCGCTCTTTACTACTACCCACTATACCATCTACACACGCATTCATCATCCCCACCATCCATCTTCATCCTACAATTTCCTCAATGTCTCCAAAAGTAGGACAGGTTTGACGATTTGGTTTCTCATGTTTACAGATTAAGGTGGTACGGTGGTGTAGTGGTTAGCGCTGTCGCCTCACAGCAAGGAGGTTCCAGGTTTGAGTCCCGGCTCGGTCGCGGGATCTTTCTGTGTGGAGTTTGCATGTTCTCTCCGGGTACTCCGGCTTCCTCCCACAGTCCACAAACATGCAAATGGGGACTAGGCTAATTGGATACTCCAAATTGACCATAGGTGTGACTGTGAGAGTGAATGGTTGTTTGTCTCTGTGTGCCCTGCGATGGACTGGCGACCTGTCCAGGGTGTACCCTGCCTCTCGCCCGAAAGGATGCTGGGATAGGCTCCAGCCCCCCCGCGACCCTACTAGAGGATAAGCGGTAGAAAATGAATGAATGTTTACAGATTAAATATCTGGACTGACCAAGATATAAAGTCACAAGTCATTTTCACAATATCTCACTTCTTCAGCCCTGTCACACAGGTTCTTGCTTTGATGGTATTTTTATCAGCTGATTTGCACACATTTTCTCACTGTCAGATGGATTGATAGTGTGTGGCAGCTAAATGTGTACAAGTGAAATAAAGACGATCTGAGTTGTATTACATTTTCTATACTTTGATCCTCTAAAGTAAAAAAAAAAAAAAAAGTCAGGCAGCCAGTTAAATGCTAAAATTAGCATGCTAACACGTGCACTATGACAACCTTCACGTCCATTTAGTGTGTTAGCATGTTTATATTTGTTAATTAGTAATAAAGATGAAGTGCAGCTGATGCAGATGGGAATGTCATTCGTTTTGCACGTATTGATCATAAACCAAATTACTGGGTAAATTAAAATTTTGACCCCGCCTCCTAGAAATTATGTCCATATATATTAGTAAATATTTGCCAACATACTTATGGGTTGGATTATGTTCACAGGGATTTTTTTGAATGAATGAACGAATGAATGAATGAAGCACGGCATTTATTTCCTATCACACATGGTTCTACACTAAATTATAAGGGAACATAAAAGCAATCAGGATTCATCCTCTGGGAACCATGAATATCTGTGGCAATCCATATAGCAGATAATGAGATACTTCACAGGATAAGTGAAAACTTTGACCTGCTGGTGGTGCTAGATAAAAAGTCAGGAGATCACCAATGTCAGTAGGATTCATCTTCTGGAAACCATAAACATCTAATGGAAATCCATCCAATACTGTAGTTGTTGACGTATTTCAGTCTGCACAAAAGTGGCAGACCAAACAACAGACTAAAAGACCAACACTGGCATCCCTACAGCCATGCCACTAGCATGGTTAAAAATGCATACTGGTATATGAAAAAAACATTTCTCAATTTAACCAGTGGGACAATCATTGAGAAGGTATGGTATGTTACATGACACTTACACATAGAAAATTACATTGTACTGCATTCAACTTGGTTTCATTGTTTTCCTAAACGTAATCTACGGATAAGAAAAATCAGATTTGAGAACATTGAGCCCCCTCACTGTGACTCTCGGCCTACTTGGCTGGCTGCTGTTGTAACTGTTGCAGACTCAAATATCGATCTGCTTTGCAATCAATCAAATGGTGAGTGCTTGTCAGGGTCATAGGAGACACTAATATCTTTGACAGATGTGGATTTATGGCTGCATGTGTCTTTCTTGTCCTCCCATTTTCACTGCCCCTCATCTACTATTTCATCTCCTTTCCTCCCCCTTTTTCAGCATATTTTCAGCTGGTATCCCAGTGTGTTTGCTGTACTCCTTTTATGGAATGAAAAACTCTTGTCTCTCTTTTTTCATTCATCCTTGTATCTCTCTCTCTCTCTCTTTGTCACTCCTCTGCATGCTGTCCCCTCTCTGCCCCCTATCTTTTTTGGATTCCTGCTGTCCATTCATGCCTCCATTCATCCCTCCTCCTCTTTCCATCATCTTTTCTTGTGTGAGGAGCTGCACTGTCCTGTCCTCTCTCCATTCATTCATCCCTCCTTCCCCCGTGCTGATCTAAAGTCTATCCACACACAACCCCTCGCTCTCGTCAGAGCTGCCTGGAATTATTTACTGCTTAATGGCCTACAGCAGCTCACACCAGCCCAGCGGTGCTTTGCTTTATTTATCGATTTTCATTCCTTTTGTCTTAGTGTGTGTGTGTGTGTGTGTTTGTGCGTGTATCTGTGTGTGTGTGTGTGTGTGTGTGTGTGTGTGTGTGCATGTGTAGGAGAAGCACATAGCAAAAGATATATAAAGCCCAAGGACGTCCTGCACATTCGAGCTGCTGGTGAAATGACCTGTGGATTGAAAGACTGATTGATTTGATGTTTGAAGGCTAATCGGCCGTTACAGGGCGATTTGTCTGCTGCCTCGACTTCTATCTGTTTATATGATGTGTGCATGAGCCCATATGTGCATGTGTGTGCATACACCACTGTGACCAGCACTCACTTATCTCCTACCGGTGATTGGTGATGAATTGTCTCTGAGCGGTGTGAGTTAACAAATTTTCTCTACTGCTGGGCCAACACTGGTTGAAGAAAATCAAGTTGTATAACATTCCATTACATAATAAGGTATTTTGCATATGGTATTGATCTGTAGTGCTATTAATCATGTTTAAGATAATGTCTTTTAAATGGGCAATGCTGTCAGAATGGTTTTCTGGCTTTTAGTGCAATGGTTGAAATAAGTCTATAGATCCTATTTTAACAGTTAGAAGGCTGATTTGTATCTTTCTCTTTTACATTTTATGATACTTACTACATGTATAAATTCAAATACTGACTATCTGTATATTGTCACATTTTGTTATTACAGTTTAAACCTTAAAACACTTGTTAAATCACAAGCTCCCACCACACCCAACTCCGTATGTAGACTTCCACTGCAGGTTTGAAGACACTGACAGGAAGTTATAAAACCCCAAATCATGACTGAGTGCTAAACAGAAAATCTATCATAGTTAAATTAAGAACTTTTCACCCTCATAATTAAGTTGCTTAATATTCCACCAATTTGTGTGTAATTTAATTTAAGTGTTTAATTGATTTCAGATTAGATCCATTGTTTAGTGATGCCTGAACATGGAATGGTTAAAATAGTTTATGGATGCACATATTGATTTAAGTGAGGGTAATAATGACCTGATTTACTTTAATACAACAATTCAGTCCTTTGTTCTGATTTGAACCATTTTCTTTATACTTTGTACTTTTCAAGTCAACCATCCATCCTTGACTGACTGCCACTCTAATAAAGGGTGGGAAGGGCTTTGAGATCCTCTGGTTAAAATGTTTATCATACACCAAATGCTCACGAACAATGCAAACTGTACTTATTTCAGCACCGGTTCCTGACCTTTTCAGGGTCCACTTGTGACCTCTCATCACAGGTTGTCGTTCAACCAAACCTAAGTGATTCTAACTTCTCATATTTTTACATTTAAATGATTTTAGGGACCAGAAGAGTTGAAAGTATTTCATAAGAAAACAAAAGTATAGAAAGGGAGAGAAGTCAGAAAAAATATACATAATATCATTCACCAGACATGTTTTTTTTTTTCTACCTTTCCCAAGCCGCAGGTTATACTAGGGGACAAGAAAGTCTTCTAAAGGTGGAAATTGACAAGTGCTTGAAATAAAATTTGATATACAAGTATGAGGGTTTTTTTTATGTTGTATCCCACTTTCACTTAAATCGTAGACTATCACCTGTTTTGGATATCAAGTCAACCATAATTACTCCCAATTAACCAACCACAATGACCTGACAGTGACAGTTCGAGCACTGTTGATCCGTGACTGAAGAAAGAAACAACTCATTAGAGTGCTCATCAGTAACCACACTGTAACTCTGTAGGAGCAGCCCTTCATGATCCATCAGTCTATAGTAGCCTACTCCTTTGAATACTGATAACAGTGAAGATCCTACCACAATGGCTCAGGGAGAAAAAAACATCAGAAAAACAACACACTCTCTAAAGCTATTGTTATCATGATACTGTTTGAAGTGATGTTCACAGAGCACTGCGGCGTCTCAACCTCACTGTTCCCACTGTCCTTGGCTGTAGATGAGAGTCTCTACATTTCAATGTGTGAGTGTGTGTGTGTGGTCATTTTTACCAAAATGACCGATTATATAAATGAATAAAGATAATAGTCAAAATATGGTTGAGATGAAAAGCAGAGGTTCCTACATGGATGGCATCAGTGTCCCTCATACAGCACCTCCACAACCCCCTCCCCGTTGTGATGATGATGATGATATGTTATATGGCCAAACCCTATCATTGTATTTTCAGATGAAGGAGAGAGAGGGAGAGAGAGAGAGAGAGAGAGAGAGAGAGAGAGAGAGAGAGAGAGAGGGGTCTGTGTATTTTCAGCCACACGCTGACAGCTGTGCAGTTACCCCACGTAGGTGCTCATATCCGGAGAGACACGGAGACAGAGAGGGAGAGGGGGAGAGAGGCTGACGTCCCTCCCTTTTTTTGGGCATTTTTTTTTTTTGCTCGGCAGACTCGTGTGTGACCTATCTGCTACCGGATTTCCCATTAACTTTTTTAAATTTTTTTTTTTATACACCATTTTCATTGTCGCATCCCTCTGTCCCTCGAGTCTTTGGAATGAACTGTTTTCCTGCCTGCGTCGTTTCCATGTCAGCATGGGAACTGCCGTGTCCAAGAGGAAGAATTTAAGAAACGATGCGATATCTTCTGTGGCAGCAAAAGTTAGGTGAGTGACACCCTGCAGCTCTCCGCCGTTACCACCTGATTTACAGCAGCCTCGGGAAGTCTTCGCGGGTATTTTAGCCTTCGCGTGCGAGCCGTGTGAAGTTAAAACGAGTGGCAGCTGTGTGTTTTTGATGAATTCAGTGCGCTATCCCGGCTACAGACAGCCGGCTCTCTGCGATGCGCAGAGAGGCTCTTTGCGCTTTCCGCACGTCCGCCGACTGTCCCGTCTAGCCCGGGGCGTGCGGCTGAGTGCTGTGTGTTTCAATTGCCCTTTTAATCTCTCCAAACTGCACCTGTAATGAGCAAATGTAGCCTGCCTGGACGGCTGCCCTGTAATTCCCCAATCCCCTTCTTTTATTAGGACTCAATGAGCTGGAAAAGGATATTTGCCTCTGGCCCGTCGGAGCTTTTACTGTTATTGTGAATGAAGCAGCGTTGTGTAATGGAAGTCATGCAGATGCAAAGCAAAGGGATGCTATGACTCACGGTAACCCTGATACACTTTCTCAGTTTGCCATCACCTAAAATAACCTATCATCATGTTGTTAAAAAAAAAAACAGCCTATGACTTGATTTCTAATGTAATTCAAAACAGAAACGGCTTTCTGTCTGGCCGCATCGACCCGAGCGGCCGGACAGGGCGGCGATGAGGCTGCTGCCTTCACACCCCGGTGGGCAAATGATCCAGCTGTCAATTAATCAATCACAGCAATCGATTCGGTTGTTTTGCAGTGATCACCTATCACTGGTAGTTATTGGGGCAGTCACAGAGGACAGCGCCGGTGAGCGGCTGTTCATTTATTCAGCCGGGAAAAAGCAGTGGGACTCAGACTGTTTGGCCGGAGTCCAACCCGTTAAAAGCTGTTAACGACTCACTCGTAAGAGGCGCACAATGTATATGAGGCTGTATGGATTTTTTTTTTCTCAAATGACCAGATCCGCATCCAGATGTTTTAGCATCATGCAGACACAGCAATCTCTATATCCATCCTGTGCTGGCTCGCATGTCTATATAAGTGAGCTGAAGCTGCAGTTTGTTGAGGAGCACGTGTGGCTGTGTTCATATGTCTCTCTACACATGAAGTGCAGACATTGAGCCACGACCCCGAGTCAGATCCCATTGTAAATTCAGCGTTTCCGTGCTCCAGCAGTCTCCTCACAGCAGGCCCCGGTGTGTGATTTTGATTCAGTCAATGAATGACCTTGACTTGTGCGTGCAGACTCCAGCATCCCCCAGATGTGGGCTGATGTGCTATTACGTCATTTCTCTCACTGAATGTGTATGTGGTCCTTACTTGCATTACACCGCCTATACTTACAGGCTGGCATGTGTGCCGTCTTTGCAGTTGTGTGTGTGTGTGTGTGTGTGTGTGTGTGTGTGTGTGTGTGTGTGTGTGTGTGTGTGTGTGTGTGTGTGTGTGTGTGTGCGCGCCCGTGCGTATGCCACCTTGAAAAGATGATGAGAATGTGATGCCCATAGAAAATGGAAAGTGGCTACAGTGCTGAGGAGTCTTAACTGTAAATGTGTGATACTCACTCACTCACTCACTTTTTGTTCACATCTACAATTGAACTACTGAAATACTGCATATCTTACACAACTGGTAACTACAGAGCACACACACACACACACACACACACACACACACACACACACACACACACTTATCTTATTCCACCTTCATCCATCTCCCTCCCGTTCTCTTTCTCACACAAGCAGAAAAGCCCAAACACACACATGCGAGTCAGAGTTTAATTTCTCAGAGTTAATGGCAGAATGGACCTCTCCTCCTGCAGCTGAATCACATCCAATATTCATCAGTCTTTCACCTGCACATGACCCCATGAATGTGGAAGCGAGCACTCCGAAGTGGGTTCTCTCCATCTCTCCACCTCACACCCATAAACATTCAAACATATCTAAATGCATACAGTCAGGCACGTGTGCAGTGATTTGCTCTCTCCATTTCATCTGCTTATGCTCTTGTTTCCTCTCCTCTGTCTGAAGAGCCTGGGCTCTCATGAATAGTAAATGTTAGAGCTCTGTCTGCAGTGTCAGATGTATCATCTCTTTTCTTTGCCATTACAGATATTTATGTAGCAACTTACATCCACACTAACAGATTTTACCTTTGAAACACAATTTCATTTTTTACAAGGATCCATATACTGTACATTCAGTACCTTTTGTGATCTGGTGTCATGTATGCCAGAATACACTAAATAGGTTGAGTGCACAACAGTGAAACAGTTGGAAACAACTACAATGAGTAGCTGCTCTCCCTCTCTCTCAGTGCAGCCTACTGAAAATCCTGCTGTACATCAAATCTGTTCAATCCCTCTTTCTAACCTTCCCTCTTTTGGATATACTTGACACACAAAAACGCACACTTTCACACACACTTATTGGGAACCTCACAGGCAATTTACATTATGTGTTTGTGTCTATATGAAAGTATGAGTCATCTTCTTAACACTTCCGAGCATAGACTGGGACCAGTGACAGTAAACACATTTGTATCTAAACTCTTCAGTATTTACACACACAGACACACACACCCACACTTTTGAATCAAGAAAACCTGACAATTCCTGTCCGTAACCACTTTATGCATAGCCTTAACCCTTACATTGACCATAATGCAATCCTTCTTCCGGCATCGACCATAGGCAGTACCAACCCAACACCATCCTTTCATTTAAACCAAATAATTTTGAAATGTCCTCACTCTCATCGGTGGAAACATGTAATGAACCATAACCTCGTTTGTCATTCACAACTTTGTAATTTTATTCTCGTGCATAGACTTGCTCATAGACTGTGTGACACTTCAATTGTTTGGGAGAGCAATGTAAGTGCAATGAATACCACAGAGTGTCCGGAGGACAAACCTCATGGTGGCGCTACAGCGTCTGTACAAAATTGGTTGTTGGGCTAGTCCAGTCTAGACTTAAGCGTCGGACCAACTGGCCGACCAACACTGCCATTCCAGGGCAATGCCACTATCCCCCCATCCATCCATTACCCATACCGCTCATCATTATCCGACACATCGAGACAAACAACCACTCATTCACACCCCACAGGAGATATTAGAGGCAATGCCACTCGCATGAATTAAAAAACTTGTACACCTTATTTTGGAAAGCACCGTCAGATGACCTGTTTTGTCACTGAGGCATGAGGAGTAGCTCGAGGAGACCACGCAAATGTGAATGACCAGATTCATAGGATTACATACGAACAGTATGTAGGAAACACTAGAGAGACACAGGCTCCTTTGTACCTGGCTCTCGTGTGTGCCTGTGTCATCTTATGCATGCTTATGGATAGCTGGTTATGAAACAGGTCACACTCTCCCCTTGAGCAGCTCATGAGAAGTAGCGAGCAAGTGAGAGCGAGAAGAAAAGAGAGAGGAGAGATTACCTCCAAATTACACACCAGTATTCTGCGACATTGAGGGATAAAAGCAAATGCTTTGATCTCCCTGTCAGCTGGAGAAGAGGGATGTGCTGCGGTTCGGCTGAAGGGCATCGGACAACGGCGTGCACAGAGGTGTGGGGGTGTGAAAGATGGCGTGAAAGATGAAAGGATTGGTTGTTATACTGACGCATGCAAATGAGATTGTTTCTTCGTTTGTCCAGGACAGGTGCGACTGTATTTGTCGTAGGCCTGCTGTCACTCTGTTCATGGGTTCAAGGGCTGTTACGTAATTGGTTGTTTTTTTGTGTGTGTGTTTTTATGCCGCCACGCCATTGTCAGCGGTGGCTGGAGGCATTACGTTTTCAAGTTGTCCATCCATACACCCGTCATACTCTTATGAACGCAATAGCTCAGGAACGCCTTGAGGGATATGCTCATTATGACAACAAAAAAAAAACAAAAAAAACAATACGTTTTATTAAGTTCCTTCAGTCTTCACTACACATTAAAGAAGTCTGGACGGACATTGATGTAAACTACATACTCAGATTCACTCAAGCTCAACAGAGGGAGACCGTTTTTTCCTCGTAAGTTCTGAGAATCCGATCACTCTTGGCTAAAATCCTACTTCATTGGGCTTTCTTACTTCCTTTTTTACTCATGCATTTTAAAAAATATATAGTATACGTGATATATTTCTAAGTAACATGTTGAGTATTGTCATTTGAGCTCATCCATCTCCCTCTCCATCTCTTTCCCTCCTCCTTAGTTGAATCAGAGAGTTTAATTCTTTGCCATAAATATGCCAAATGAGGCAGATTTAACTGAGTACAGTCTGAGTGATGATTAAGACTCCAACAGTGTTATCTGATTGTTTGCCTGTGTCTGTCTGCTATCGTGCGTATTCTTTATTCTCTGACAAAACAATATCGACTCAACTCTTCTCAGTTGCCGCAGAAATGTAGATGTTCAGATTTGATGAAGAACTTGTGATATGGTCAAAAGCTCGAAGGCAAGTGTGTAAGTGGACTTTGAGAGACAATTGTAGGGTCAGCTGCTGTTTCCAAGGTCATGAATGGACTGTTCATGTATCTTTTTCCTTTTTTTCACAAAATACACTTTGACAAGCCACAGCAGGAAAAGCACAGGGACAAATAATTAAATTAATGATGAATCCATATGTCCATCCCAGCTCACTGTCAAACTAGTAATGTTTCAATCCAAATTTAGCGCAATTTGTACAGAATTTCCAGATTATCAGCAACATAAAAAATGTGAATTATTGCACGTTTCCATCAATTAATGTTAAGTGAATATCAGGAGTTGGCTGCATGGAAACAAACAGTTGATGGCGCTAATTATCCAGTTGGGTTCCATGAAATCATTGCAGGGGAAGTTTTACTCATACACCAACTTTTTCTTTACAAAGTGTATAGACTTTAATTTCTGACGTTTTTTACTCATACATGACGCATGCCTGTCAAAATGTGTGTGGAAAAGGCCAATCATCCAGTTAAAAGTTGTGTGTTAAATACGTTTAGACGACTGCAGAGAAACAAAAGAGTGCTGTGTTGTGTCAGTGTGTGTGTCTGAATCAGCTGCATCACTCAGTGCTCTATGTGGCTGGGGACGCTGCGGTGAGCCACTAGTGTACTGAAATTTTAATCAGCTCCCCGATCAGTTGCTTCGCTCCCACATGTCCCATAATGCACCGCACTTTCAAGACTGCAATTAACATTCCAAAGTCCCTTCGGCCCTCAGCACGCGCAACAAGCCTCTCAACAGGTCCTCATCACTCCAGCTGTGCAGTTGTGTGTGTGTGTATGCACTTTGGTGTGTGCGACTGTAGGAAACCCAATTCAATTAGTCCATCTGAGAGGAGGATTTGATTAAAGAGCATTAAGAGTGAGGAATCTCTTTGCTTGGCAGCCCATTGTTTACAGTGGAGAGACACCCAAAGAGGCATCAGCCCTGATGATATTCAGACCAGTGGGAACACTGCCAAGGGAGCGATGCCCTGTTTTGAGCCAGCTGAGCTGAGCTTGTCCTCAAAAGATATATGGTCACAGTGTTAAACGGAAACATAATCCACAGGGAAAAGACATGGGATGATTGGATATGGGTCAATAATGGAAATACTGTATGTTGTAATATGTGTCTCTCTATGAGCACCGCTAAGTCAATTGATTAATCTCTGAGGATCCTGTGAGTCTTCAGGGTCCACTTTGTAGCCATGGAGATACTTTGCTGGTCAAAATTACATTTCAGGACAACAAGATTGTTTTATTTAATGATCATTGATCCCTTTCTTTTTTATTTGATTCATTATTACTATTTGACACAGAATGAATTGTGTGATGTGACAGAAGACATGACAAGACATGGACATGAACGGCTCTTTTGCTCTTGATAAGAATTTCTTCTAGTGGTAAGATTGTTATCGATGCCATTTCCTTGTTATATTCATGCATTTTACATGTACTTTACTTTCCCCAAGATGCAAAGCTAAAACTATTTTATCAAAGAGAAATGAACAAAATGCAGCGGAAAAAATAATAATAAGCAGTGTTGTAGTACCTGAGTACAGGACTTGGACTCAAATCTTGATTATTAGGACTCGTGACTTGATTTGGACTTGAGCACTGATGACTTGGGCTCGGACTTGTGCATTGACTGAATTTGGACTCTGAAACTGGAAAGGAGGACTCAGACTTTTCTTTTTAGTTTCAGTGCATTCATGCTTGTGCTTGTGAGTGTATCTGTTTGGCTGTTTGCCACACACATAAATACTCAAAGTATATTTTATATATTACAATATATATAATAATACTAAGTAAACACAGTCTCAGAAAAATTAGTCAAATACAGGAACACAGATTAAATAATCAGTGTTATCATCACCATATTATCTATTTATCTGAATGTCCCATTGAAGTTAAGATTTTGATATTCTACATACATAAATACAAGTGTTTTTTTGTTTTTTTAGCAAACTGTGGTTTGGGTGATTGGCAGCTATCCAAATGTTGGTGGACATTTTACATCTGTCAGAGCAAACTCAACCATGAAAAAAGTTTGATTGAAGGGTGTTCAACAACGTGGGTGTAAAAACACCCATAAAAACAGGACGATCAGACAAAAAAGTCAAATAAGAAGTGGATAAAGCAGCACTGGAATAAGTTGGAATAAGCAGAAGAGTGAGAAGAAAAAAGGGCATGTTTACAGTTGTGTGATGTTCCCATCTATCAAGTATCTAGTTATGCATTGTTCGATCTAGATCCACTAAAAGAACTGAAGTGCTGAGGTGTGTCTTCCTGTTGTTGAGGATCCTTTTATGCATCTGCAGAGTGGTTAGTGGAGTTTGTGGCAGAATATGTTCCAGAAGTGGAGTGCGTGTAATTTTGTCTGACTCATTCAGCTTGTGAAATGCTAAGTACGCTACAGTATCTATTGAACTGTAGACCCAGACAAAAGGCGAAATACACTGATGTTCACTCTCACTCGCTCACTCAATCACTCAGAGGGAACAAAACAAATGACATTACACCCATGGAAGTTAATGTAACAGGATTAGAGCTACTCTTGGAGTTTCGCTCTGTTTAACACATTGGACCGTAAATTTTTCTTTTCAGCAACTGTTCAAAAACGACATGTTTGCGTTTCAAGTGAGAAAGCCCTCTAGTGGCTGTAGGATTTGTGAGTATCGTCACTGCAACATAACAAAAGAGAATGAAATTTTTTCCAATAGTGATTTTTGACGGTTTTGAAAGTACTGACAAATGATGTCCTGTTGATACGGACGTCAGATTAGAAAACGATAATGTGCGTCATCCTGAAGTGCCGTTACAAACAACAATTCAGGGACTTCTTGTGTATCTGAGAGTGACAACTGTTCCAAAACTCCTGGTTGCTGTGTTCAAGGACACTGTGACATCTGAAAAGCACTGCATCCACCTGTGATGTTGTCAGGACATGTAACCTTCATGTAAGACAAACAAAGCAAACATGGACATTGTGAAATGGATAATGTGACTTTGGTAATTTCTTGCATTAAACGCTTGCACTAAGAATATTATTATGAACATATATCGATATCCTTTTGGAAAGTGTGCGAAACATCCCATCATAAAAATAATAGAGGTACAAGGCATGGCAGAGTATACAACTGAAGCCTCAATAGTATGGTGTCTCAAGGGGGTATGTTTTCTTCGGTTCTCAAATCCCATTTCCCCACAAGTTCATGAACGTAACATGGGGGATAGTTGTCAAAACACACTCTAAGTTACAGTAGAGTGAAATGCATGGGGATGAAATGCTGCTTCAAAGACTGAAAATCAATCAAAAACCGTCTGTAGTAAAAACGTATGTGAAAGTTGCCTCTTTTTGGTTCGACCTATCCGTGTGACTCAGGCCGCTTGATATGATCATCTAAAAGACTATGATCACATGGTAAAACATTATTAATAATGGTTGCAAAAATCATTAACAGCATCAGTGACAGTCAGTTTAAAGGCTATTCATGTAGCCTATTAAATGTATAATATTCATTATTTAAAAAGGTAAACCGTGCAAATTTAGATTATTCGGGAACATTATTTCAAACAAGTAGCCCTCCACATTATTCTTTACCCTTAAGCTAGCTCTCTGTCTCAAAAACGCTGGTGACACCTGCTTTAAGGTTTAAGATTTATACTCTCACACAGCCGGTGTCCTCCACCTCTCCATCACTGTCAAAACACCTAATTTGATCTGATCTGAATCCAGGACTGAACCTGAACCTGTGCCAACCTTGCTGCTCCCATTCGACTAGTGTGCTTACACTGTTCCACTCTAAAGTAACATAAAATTTTAATCTCTCAGCAACCTCCATAGGCAGAAAACTGCATATTTGATAGTGTAGATATCACACTTAATGAGCACCCTAAGGGGTTTAATGACACTAAGGGTTTTAGGGTTGAGCTGATTTTCAAAGATGCAGTTGCCCTGAAGACGAAACTGAATCTGTTGTCAGTTTTGTTTCTTACTTCCTCATCATCTTGACTGTGCTCTCTCTGCCTCCGTTTCCTCAAGTTTACTCCACTTTTCATTTTTAATATGCCCCCATTTTATTTGTGCACTCCTTCTCAGCTCTGCTGTAATCACATCTCCCCTTCTCAGAAACTCCCCTCCCTAACTTGTCTCTTTCGCCCAAAACCCCTGTCACATGTCTGAAAGCATGCGGGATGAATTTCAAATCTCCTTGTCAAGCTCTTCCTCTTCTTCTTCATTTTCACCTGCGCTTAGGGTATCTCTTCCCTGCCACCTCACACCCCATGACGTGCTGTTGTGCTCGCATATCACGTATGGAGCGATTGCAAAACAGCAACACGAGACGACACAGCAGAGACAGAGGTTTTGTTTAAAGGATGGATTGAGAAGCGTTTTGGTCCATTGGCTTCCAACTCAGTTTCCTCTCATGTATAATGGATGATGTGAGCCTCTTGAAACATTGTTTGGTGATTCTAATCAGAGAGCCTGGCCTGTTAAATAATAAAACAGGAGGGCAAAATGAACATGTCTGAGGGACACCTGCTGATTAGAGTGCAGGCTGTATTTATCTCAACTGTCCTTAACAGGGGTTGTTGCTTGTTACATCACCGCATGTAGACAAAGACACAGACACAGACACACACACACAGACACACACACACACACAAACACACACACGCGCACTAAGACACAAAGGTTTCTTATCTTTTGGTTCTTCTGTCCTTTCTACAGAGACTCACGTGCATGCACATTCAACAGAAGAAGTAGAGGATTTCAGGGAAGAGGATGCAGCATACCAGAATTGCAGTGACATGCATGATGAGCTATTTTTAGAAGTATAGTGAAGGGAGCTGGACCGTGTCTCAGCACGTGCGGAGCTTCTCGGTCCTCAATAACACCCCCAAACTCCGAGGGAGTCTGGTTTACTTTGGCTGTGGTCTTCACCATTAGGAATAAACAACAGAGGAGCTGAAGAGAATGACTGCAGGCACAGAGAAACATTTTCATTTGTACTTTACGCACTACAAAAAATATAAAATTTCAATGGATGTAAAAGCTTCAGTAAGCTGTATTTTCATGCAGTAATTTCCCAGTTTTACCTGAGGAGGTTCTGCAATTTAAAGTGTTACTTAATATCTTTGCAGCTCTAGCATAGCAATAAGAAACCCTCCTGAACTGAGGCACAAACTGTTTAGGGGAATAAGTGGTTGAGGTTAAATAAAAGCATGATCATTAGTGTAATGAACACTTCACCATAGTACACTCAAGCCATATGCACAAGGCTGAAAACTGACCAAAGTGGGCAACTTTCAGCCCTGGTTTATTTGATGACACTCATGGTTACTGGCGGTAACAAAAAAAAGTGTGGTTTAACACTACAGCAACATCAGCAACCCGTGTTTCTGTTTGCAGTGAAGCCAAAACAAACTGACATTGTTTTAATAAAGAAGTCAATCAATTGTCTGCCTATTTACATCACACCATGAGCAACTGCGGTCTGATTTCATGCTGCGCACAGCAGCAGGACACAATACAATGACCTGATGAGGATTTGGATGCAGCTTGTCACCTGCAGCTCTTTATCTAATAGCCCACTGTGGCTGAACATGATACTGACAAGAAACTGGCACATGCATTATCTTACCCAATGCTGTAACACAAGCAGGAACCCTGATTATTACAAGGAGGTTATGTTTTCACCTGTGTCTTTTTGTTTGTCAGCAGGATTACACAAAAAGTACTGAACCGATTTGCACTGAACTTTGTGGAGGGGTGTCATGGGCCAACCTAACGAAGAACCCATTAAATTTTGGGGCAGATCCAGATCATTTACTATAAATTTGTATTTTTTTACTCTGAAATCTGATTTATGTTGTTTGACTTTGGCTTTGGTGGAGGTCTCGGCTCTCTGAGTGCTCATAGTTGTTCATTTTTGTCTTTTTTTGTCTTTCTAATGGGGGTCCACACTAGCCTCAATCCTCAACTTTGTTGAGTCTCACAGGTCTCCACCACAACTTCATATTGATGATATGTGCATTCCCAAAGGAGCCGTCAGTTCTAAGCAGGTATAGTTAATAGGGCAGATTTTGAAGAGGTTAATGTAACTTATGTAAGAACATAATAGTTCCATTTATAGGACCTCCTCAGGTCAAACATGTCTCATCATAACTGTGCTGTTTTTAGAAGATCCAGTAGGTAAAATCTGCTTCGTTGAACTGCGTTGGAACTAAAATGAATAAATAAGAAACTGAGCGGAAAAGAGAACGAACGATGGTGCGTCAGAACAGTGTTTGAAAAAAGTTGGTTTTTGCTGCACTCTGTGTGTGAGTTTATGCCTGGTGTGTTGGACAGGCTTTAATAATTGACAGAGCTGGCAGGAAGGAGGCGTACACCCACAGATTTCCCTGTATACAGGGGGTTCTGCTGCACAAATGTGTGTGTATCTGTGTGTTTGTGTGTGTGTGTGTGTGTGTGTGTGTGTGTGTGTGTGTGTGTGTGTGTCAGCAGTTCACCCCTGACATCAGCTGCATTAGGGAAACATAACCACCAGGAGCACAGGCTATTTTGCTGAATATACTGAAAGCTGTAAACACTTAATTGGCCCTTGATAGTGTAACTGCCACTGTGAACACATCAGGTTATTTTTTAGGATCACATCGATATGAACTCAGTAAATTATGCATAATGCTTTTTACAACAGATTTTTTAAAAACAAAACCCACTGATTCTTAACAGGGTCTGACAGTCTGCCTTTCCAAGTGGATCATTAGCGATGAACCCATTGAAATCTCAATGTTAAAAGTCTGTTTGCACAAAGTCAGTATTCTGTAATGCAACACTACAGGGGTCCGTTGTTAAATAACAAATGAACGCTGCAGTACTTCTTCTGAAAAGTACTAGAGGGAAAGTAGTAAGTCTCACAAAATGGAAATTACTGTTACCAGTGTCACAAAATTATACTATAAAATACATATTATTATAGTAAATGTAATTTGTAATTTGTTAGACAATAAGGCACAGTCTCTTTCAGTCAGGTGGGGGAATGACAATCTCATCATGATCCTCACTGTAGGAGTGAATGCATATTAATAGCATACAGTGTTAGCGTTACTCACATTTTCTCCTTTCTTCTCCTCTTATTCTTAATTACTATCATGAATCATTATTCCTAATAGTTATTGCTGCGGTACATTTCCTCTCGGTGAGTTTCCATTTTGACATTGAAAGCACGTCTTCAGAGTTATCGGTCTTTCTTTTACTCTGTCTCTCTGCTCCTTTTCCACTCCTGTCACACACTGACTAGAGCAACAGAAGGAGGTCAGTGTCATTCAACCACGAGACCTTGGGCCATTTCATTAAAAGGGATAAGATATTGAGTTTTAGCCATATGTGGCTGGATGGTTGTCTTTGGAGTATTCTTCTTTTTAATTCTGTGTGTGTGTGGAAAAAAAGGCAGAGAGAAAATAAAAATAAGATAAGAACCAGATGCAGTGCTGAGGCTGTGGAGCTCACAACATCTATTTTCAGTACATCTCCAAGCAATCTCGTTCAGTTGCTGTCGGGGTTAAGTATTCTTCTAGACACAAAGACAAAGTATATAGATCCACACATACATTCTGTGTGTGAAACAAGAAAATAAACATACTTATGGTCTGCTGGCAGCAAATACATCCACCAACACAAACTGAGGTCATCCTGAGAAATTAAGTCAGCCTAAAACAATCCTCTCCATCTCCTCTTGCTGTCTCGTACTCTGTCTTTCCCTCAGTCTGAGGCTGCCTGAAGTATGGAGATAAAACAGCTGCATCTTAATCTGTGGGTGGCACAAGCCTACAAAGAAGGCAATTAGGTTTATAATTTACAATTCCCTTGCCCTTCTCTCCCCTTCCCCTTCCTCTCCTTTCTCACTCACCCCTCCTTTCCACCCATGAATTAATGTCTTTATGTGTGTCATGTGTGTGTGTCCCCACAGAGCAGCGCGAGCATTTGGAGAGAACCTGTCCCACACACACTCTGAAAACCGAAACGGATCAGGTCAGCGTCTCTGCCATCCTGTCATTTGTCCATCCCTCTATGCTGTTCTGCGTATTCCTGTGTGGTCTTTAATTCTTCCTCCACCTGCTTCACCTTATCCTCTGCTGACGTGCCAGGCTGCAATCATTAGTGTGTGACTACAACGGCTGATAACCGAAGGAAGATGATGATATTATCCTCTGTGTTATCGTCAACTTGACTTCTTCTTTTTCCTCTTTCTCTCTTTTCCTTGCTGCTTTAGCATCTTGGTTTATGGCGCATTCTCTGACATTCGTGTTTTGTCTTTATCTCCGACATTCTAGCTCATCTTCTGTGTGAAACCTTGGTGGGTCCTGACCCAGAGTCTCCAAGTGACAGGATTGGCCCTAACAACAACAACCACCTCCATCCCTGCACCAACGCAACCAAAGGCTGTGAGGACAAACCAAAGCCCAGCCTGGTGAAACAGCCACTGGGCTTGCTCCAGCCACCTCCGCCCTCCATCACCATTTCTACCAAGCCGACGCGGTTGTCCCTCGAGCGCAGCTTCTCAGCGGAGGAAGACCAGCAGAAGTGTGTTGAGTGCACCCTGCAGCCTGCCCGTGTGTACACCATCACTACCCAGCACGGATTGCTGATGAGCAGCGGCCGGGGCAGCAAGGAGAGCCTAGAACTGGACGTCCTGAAGGAGAAGTCGGGGAGTGGCGGGGTGGGATCCAGAGGTGGTTTGATCCAGCCCTCCACTTCCCCTTCCTCGACCTCTTCATCTCCAACACAGTACCACCACGCCAGCAGCAGCCGGGGCACCGGCAGCTGTGGAAGCAGCCACCACCACAGTAACCATCACCACGGTAACCATCACCACGGGAAACACGACCACCACGCCATCGCGGGCACCAACGCGCCCTCCAGCAGCGGAGGAAGTAGCGGGGCAAGTGGAAGCAGCGGTAGCAACCAGCAGCAGCAGTCTCTAAACATGTCCGGGTCCCACTCCCATCATGGATCACACCACTCCCACCATCACCATCACCTGTCTCAGCCCCCGCTGCAGACCTCCGTCAGCGCCCACAACATCCGCAGCTGGGGCGACGGTGGAAAAGGGGAGGCGGAGTGCAGCGGGCTGGCCTGTGATTCGTGCAGCGGGGCCCCCTCGCGGAGCCAGGGCTCCCTGGACCTGGAGAGCGCTAGCCGAGAGGCAGGCAAGCAGCACAGACGCCTAGAGCGGATGTGGAGTGTGGACCGGGTGACTGGGATGGAGAGAGGTGAGAGGGCGGAGGACACAGAGGAAGGGAAAGGCGCTGAAATCCAAACAAGGGCGGGAGGGGGAAGCGGGGGCTGCACCTGAGGCCCTGTGGCTGGGACTGGATTGGTATCAGACCCGAGATGAAATAGCATTTGACTACTTTTAATCATTCACATGAGAAATACTCACGGTGAACATGCATGAGGGCACTGAGATCTAGCCATTTCTTTTTTTATTGAACGTAAAGGATCTATTTAATCTTGCTTCCCCATTAGTCTACTGTTTGTTTCAGTTTAATTCTATTTATTTACAAGCAATATCTCCAGCCTCTTTTTTACGTTTTAGCACCACTTCAGTGAAAAAAAACAAAAACAAACTTCCTTCCATGTTTATTGTTATTGATATGCACCAAAACACCAAGGCAAATTCCTTGTACGTTGTAAAACCTACTTGGCAGTAAACCAGATTCTGATTCAACTTAGCAGTAAACATTTATTGAGGAATAACTAAGAAACTGTAATAAATCAGTCCAATTAAAATCACTCACACATAGATAAAACATACCTTAAAGGTGAGCTTGAATTACATTTAATTGTTTCGACACACTTTTTCAAATCTATATCTTCTCCGGTCTGGTGGGGATTGAGGGTTTGATGTTGGATGTGACGTGGTGGTCTGTAGTTCTGACTCTTCGTCTCCCCCGTCTTTCTCCTCCGCTGTCTCTTCCTGTGTGTCTCCCTCTCTCCATTTGTGGAGTAGTGGACTGTGAAGTCGGTTTTGTGCTTTCATATTTCTTTATTTAGGACATATTCATTTATTAGGACATATGCCAATATGGCAGATAGATTATTTTTCCCTTCACTTAACCTTGGTTTCAACGACTTTTTCTCTCTGATTGCAGAGGACACCAACTGGTTCCCCAAGGAAAACATGTTCTCCTTTCAAACTGCCACAACGACCATGCAGGCGTGAGTGTCCAACCTTACATATACACAAACATATATACAGGCACACAGTCACATTAATGGTGTATGAAAGGTCAGACTTGTGTGTCCACAATCAAACTAAACGGACCATACCCATGTTTTTGCATGTTTAGGCCATTAACTGTAAATTGCATTCTTTATATCACCGCCAAACATTCACTATAGGTTTTTAGATCGATTTCCTCCCTTCCAGACAGCTATTGATTTTCAGTTCAGTAAGCCATAAAAAAAACCCTTAAGGCTTGCTCAAGGAGGACAGACCATCAAAGTGAATATTGTGTGAATTTTCTTTTTGGTTAAACAATCGATGCATGGTAAAGCAGAATTTGTTTTGAAAGCAGTTCTTGTTGGTGGATTGAAGGACCATTTGACACTTTTGACAATTTGTCATCATCACTTCCACAACATCCAAGTTTGACTGTTTAACATTAACATTTGATTTTCCATTAAATTTGTAATTCAAACACAGTGCTAAATTGACAAGTTTCAAGTATCTGCAAGTTGATTTTGTGTAACCGATTATTCCCTAATTAGTAATCAAACCCAAAAATATACACTTGAAATTGCATGGCATTAATGTCAAATAGATGCAGTTTGTAACTCATGGGCTAAAACAACCAAAATCAAGTCTTATACACATAAGACACATAAATATATATATATATAAATATATATATATACACACACACACACACACACACACATTTATGAGAGTATGTGAGTGTGAATCTGAGTGTGTGCTTTGGTATAAAAGTGCTTGTGAGCATGATTGCGACCTGAGCCGCTGTCTTCAGATCACCTGCAGCTGTAAAACGTATCTAAACTGTCACAACCACTTCACATCAAAACGTACACTCTCCAGCAGTCTCCTCCAATCGGTTTCTGCCTGACTTTTATTTTCGTTTGATCCCTTTTTAAATGTAAAATTTGCCGTTTCACCTTTCATCTTGTCTTAGATGTTTGTTAGACAATGTTCAGAGCGCAAAGTCAGACTCGGTCAATATAAAAACGGATGTTCATTTGGCCCATTAAAGACGCACAGAGCAGGAACAATTATGTGATGTTATGAGTTTACATTTATTCATGGAGGTCACAGAATGACACACCCTGTCTCATTACGCCTCTCCCAGTTCCTTCCTCACAGTTTCTTGGACTCATTGCACACTGGTGTCTGAACTGTGTTTTTTTCTCTCTTCTCTTCTTCCATGGTAATTAATCTTGGGACACTCAAACAGGATATCGTGAGTATTTTTCCCTGCCTGCTTTCTCTTTTTTTCTTAGCTCGCTTACCTCTTGTCCATAACTGCTGTCCCTTAACTTAATGTCTACCATTTAACCTTCATCCTTGGGCTGGGTGTTTGAGTAACAGCAGAAGACACACTAATCACAGCAAGATAGATGAAGGGACTTTACAGTATAGAGGTCTGTGTATATATGTTTGTGTGTGGATGGATAGGTAATTGTGAGTTGTTTGCAAGAAGTTGCAACTTGTCTTTTCTGCTGGCTTATACTAACCACGACTGCAAATATAATGCTCTTACTGATATCGTAAAACCTGTGTTTGAAAGAAAAGTATGTTTTTCAAGAATCATTTTCTGATTGACAGTTATGTATCGTCAGGTAGAAGCTTACTCAGCACAAATAATGTCTTTAATTCAAGTAAAAAAATAAAAATAAAAAAAGCCAAAAGGGGAAAAATTGAGTGACAGGATGTTCATGAAACAGCAGGGATAAATTCCAGTGTAATCCACTGCAGCTGAGCAAGTCTGCCAAGCTCAAGTCAGGAAAATGTCTGTCTGTGTGTTGGCTGACCTAAACCCTGTCAGCTCACGTCCAGCTATCCAGCTAGCCCCTCTGTCAGTTTGACACACACACACACACACTTATATGTTTCTGAGGACAGTCATTAACATCATGTATTCTCTAGCCCTTTACCCAAACAATTGAATGCCTAACCCTAACCCTGACCTAAACCCAATTGTAACCCTGACCCTAAAATGAAATCTTAGCCTTTAAATGTCCCACAAAATGTCCTCACTCACCAAAAATGCCTTCTCTCTGTTGGTCCTCACAAGGTAGCTTTTACAAACACACACACCCCCCCCCACACACACACACACACACACACACACACACCCACACACACACACACACACACACACACAATACGGACACAGCATTGGATAGTTTGGCCCTTTAAGATTTTTGTGGCAGTCATGTTTGTGCTCTAATCTCACTCCACAGACAGCACTAATTATCACTAAATCTGTATTGGCTGACTTTAGCCATGTTTGGCACTGACTGTGGCTCTAGAGGGATTTATCAAAAACAAGTATTTATAGTGCCAACATGTGATCCTTGGTGGCCTCTGGTAAAACTATTTTATCAGCTGTAGTTAAAATGAAATCAGTTATCAGTCAGTTTTCAGCCATCTATTCAATAAGTCTGATGAAACCTTGGTAGATACGTATGCAGTATATGAAATTTGTTGCATGCAAATCGCTAACTTCTGTATAGTTGGTTGAGCAATCAGATGAATGCTAACATTGATAACACTACTAGTGTATCGCCAAGCCAAACCTTGACATTTCATACTGCACACCCCCTGCTCCAACCACACCTTGCCTAACTAAACTCAGCTAACCCTAGCTGCTCTTCAACGCTGATGGTTTCCAAGTTCTTTTTATTCTGTTGACAGAGCTAACCACTGCCTACTAGCTCAAAATAAAGTTTTGGGGCTTATTCAAATTTTATTTACAATCATTAAGGGATTAGTCTGGTGATATTCTATATTTGTTCTTAATGTCGTCAAATCAAATCACGGAAAGACCAAACCAACAATGAATTGAACCTACTGACAAGTTTTGTCTGTGTATCCAAAACCTGATAGAGCTCATTCCTCTGAGCCATAGAGCTCCACTATTGTAGAACGACACTGATAGACCACTGTACTGTACTTATGCACAACAGTAATATGAGCTAACGCTAGCACAACATACCCATAATGACAATGCTTTGGCTAACTAAGCTGATATTCAGCAGGTACAATGTTGACCATGTTTATTGATGTTTATTGCCTTAGTTCATCATTAATATTGAAGTTATTTGGTCACAAACCAAAAGAACAAATTCAAATTTGTACTGGCAGACTAGACGACTGACATCCCCTGCTACAGAGTCACACCGCTGGCATAACTAAAGTATTCAACACAGGCTGCATCAATGAGCCATGCCATTACTCTGGGTAACATCTTCTTCCATTATGATGAGAAAAGGTACTGTAATGCACTATTTACTCCTGTTTGAATACTTACTTTGGTCATTCATATAGGCTATGAAGCCCTGCTGTCTCAGGTGCTTATGTAAACTTTTCTGAAGCTAAAACTATATTTGTGACAAGTTTTTAAAAAATGCATGCCTTCAGTTCGCACAACAGGGCTTGAGGCTAAGTGCCACAGACTGGGAAGGGAAGTTTTGATAGATGAACTAATGCATTGGTTTTGGTCTTTTTATGGGATTTGTTCAAACTGAGAAAAATACAGAATAAGATCTTTTTTTTCCATTATAGGGAAATGTTGTTTTGGGGGAATTTTACTAGCTATTTTTACTCTATATTATTTAGAGTCTAAGTACCCACTGTGGGGTATCGCTGAAGACACAAATCATTATGTTACTATGGTTGGAGATGCTCTATCTCTAGCTCTGTCTCTGTTAATGGACAAATATTAATCAGCTTCACAGGATTGTTGGGTCACACCAACAATCCTGGGTTAATGACAGTTAAGTCTGCTAAAGACATCACCACGCGTTGAAAGTGATGCATTTCACACCATGTTTGTACTTTGACACATGAAGGTCCAGCATGAACCCAGTGGAATCACTTTCTTCTGGCAAGTTTGACAGTGGCTGACTGGAATGAATGGGGGGCAACAACTTTGCCCTCTTTGCCATATACATCTTGCAAGTGGATTCTAGCTTTATGTATGTATCCATGAAAACTGAACACCAGGCTGTCAAACGGATGTATCAAACCCACAGCATTGGAGAATATGCACTTTTTTGAGTGGAGCTCCTAATTGAGCCCACAGACCTCCAGATGCTAAATTAAGCTAGTGTAAGCTCACAACTCAACATATCTTTGAGCGCAACGCGAGGATATAAAACAAGTATCCATGACCGATTCTGGGAAAGGATGAAGAATTATAAAAATTCCCCAAAAACACACTATCCCTTTAAGAATTACAACTCAAGTGGAACGACTGAAAAGACACATTAGGTCATGAGATCATAGGTTTCTATTGTAAAATGGATTATGTCACATGCAGAGTGGCACATTTGTTGCAGGGATGAACAGAAAAGACGATTTGAGCTGGTGATGTGATTTGACTTTCTGGTCTTTATAAGTCAAAGCTAGCTGCTGCCTACCTACAACAGCCTCCCCCTTCACAGCCAAATAACCCTGCAGCTAAAAGCCCTGGCATCAGCTTCCCTGCACTGTCCTACCCCTCGCTACGCCAGCATTCTCCCTCTCTCATCCCTTTAATACTGTGCCACGTCCTGGCAGGGCTTTCCGGGGATTTGTGCAGAGAAAAAGGAGAGAGAGGGAGCAGGATTCGGCAGAAGTCATCCAGAGGTACGAAGCGTCCCCTGCCAGGCTGTGCTTTGCTTGACTGCAGTTCAAGCTCGTTTCTGGCTACAGCTCCGTCGTCACTTATTTACAGCCGTGTCTAATCTGACTAAGCCAAAGAGTCAGAACGTGGCACTTGAAGGTGTGAGGACGTCAGCAGCATTCAATAGGAGTGAAAAGGATCTGCTTACTGGATGCCCTGCTACAGTGCCCCAATTTCTAGGCCAGATTTGTACTGCCAACCACGGTGAAGTGGATTTTTACTCCTAGACAAAACTGACAAAGATCAAAATGGGTACATACTGTACAGATAGTTAAAAAAGCTTTAAAAAAAAAGAAAAAAAAAAGATAACTGTGCTCATATTGGTTGATAAGTCACACCCAATCTGTACAAACGAAAGCCATTGGAAACACAGAGTGAGATTCTGTAACACTTGTAGTAATGACATCAGTGACGAGTTCAGAAACCATCCCACTCAGGCCCAGATGTCCTGTCACACAGAGGCAGATGGTCGATGTGACAACATGCAGTACATCTCAATTCCTTTGGCATCTAAGTGTCATCCAACTGCAGCGTCAACATTATTAATGTTGTGTGTTACTCAAAATATGAACCTTTGGGAAAAAAAGAGCAGAACAAACTTTTAGGAACAGTCGTGCCTCCTTGTACTGAGATCCACTGGAAAACCTCTCTTTAAGAAAGATTATATCTAATCAGGCTAAGGCCACGTCTATCTCAAGGCAAAATGCATTCCATTATGGTCTTTTATCCTCAATAAGCTTAGTGTTTGATCACTTAAAAACACATTAAAGAGAAAGACCAGTAAAAAAAAAAAAAAAAAAAAAAACACCATGGTCTTGTGTTCCAGTATATGGATCAGGGAAATTACAAATAAGAGCAGAGATTTCTTGATGATACAATATATGATGCATTCCTGGTAAAACGTCTTTTCAGAAGGCACAAAGCTTTTGTATTTTGTGCCATTTCTAGATGGCCAACGTTAGGGAAGTACTAAAAACGCTGGTGTGGATGAAACACAAAGTTTTCAAGGTATCTGCATTAATATAGACATGGTCAAAGCCACATAGCTGTGCAGAAATTATTTATTTCATACAGAAGCAGTCTACAGACTGGGCATCTGTCAAGTGAAGACAGAGGATGATCCTCATTCCCTCACAGATAAGACTCCTGCTGTGTTTGCATTGGTGGACTTTATGTACTTGGTTTTCCACTGTGTGTAAATCCAAAATAATAATGAAGACAAGTTTAACTCTAGTTATAAACAACAGCAATACCCAAAGAAAAAGTAAAAGAGCCATTTCAGCAGGGCTCTTAATCACCGCCTGTTATCTCAGAGTGCGTTTCATCATCAAAAAGCAGATTTTCTCTGAACTCTTTGATGTGAAATGTTCACTTTCCTTTTTATCATGCATTACTATTGCTGAACAATCTGGTTCTTTTCTCAGGATTTTTTGAAGTCTGGGTTTCTATAGGTAATGCCTCTCAAACTGCCAGTCTAGCTGCTGCCGCACATGTAGTTCATCTTATTGTATTTTTTTTCTAAATGCATCACTCAGTGTCCTCTTTATCAAGGAAGAGATGCTTTCTCATACCTGCACTGTTTCACAAACTGAGCATTGACTGCATCACTATAATCAGTTCCTGGCCAGAAATACAGTTGCTAACCAAACATATTTATACAGAGAATTACATGTGTTGTGAGTACTACTTCCACATTCACAAAGTATACAAAACCCAAGGCAAGAAGTGAGACATTATTAAAGAAACGTGGAGGACTAAGAGAGAGTCTCCACTTCATTAAAAGTAAGAGAAGAAGGAAGAGACAGTAAGACACACATAAAGAGTGAAAGGAGCAAAAACAGGAGCAAATGACTTGTAAGGAATAGAAACAATGCAATGAAACAATGCAGGTGTGATCATGTTTTTTTATTATTCAAATAAAGCTGTTGAGAATATTAAAGATGGCTGTAAATATCACCGTTAGAATATTAATCCCTATTTCATCTTATTAATAATTTAGGGGATAGTTCACTTAATTGAAATTGTATTATAGTGGTAAGGCCATAGTAGAAATAGCAGATGGAACAGGAGTAGGCCGTAGTAAATGTGCCAATACAAGAATAAAATATGGAACATGTAAATAGGTAAAGCAAAAAATAGATGGAAATGAGTTACAGAGAGCGCTGAAGCAGAAGGGGGAGGGGGGGGGGCTGTCAGATTGTCTTTAGATGGAGGTGGACATGGTTTTTCCTCACATGTTCTCTCTCTGTCTAAATCTCATTAACAGTCTCCACACCTCTCCACTGTGGGCAACTAAGGTTTAAGCACAGGGCAGTCAGTGTATTCAAGTGTGTGTTTAAGATCTCTTTATCAAAGTATAAAGTAAGTAACTGTGATGTTGCTCATTTGTAATTAATAGTGCTATTTTTGCTAATTCTTTTAGTCATGTATTGGCATGATACAATTAGTTTTGCTCATAGAATTAGCAGTGAAATTCATTGTTTGATGTTGCATGTTAATCCTTGTACTATTGAAATCTTTATGGGGGTAAACCAAGGACAAATAGACTCCAAAGACTATTTTCTTCCTTTTATGTTGCTTCTGTATTTATGCGCTTCTTTACCGCCGGATAAACCACATGCGCACACACGCACACACACACACACACACACACAAACACACACACACATGCAGAGATCATTAATCATGAGTACAGACTGGTAGCTTGGTGAACCACTTCAGTGTGTAGATGTGACATGGGAGGGAGGCAGAGAGATGAAAGGATGTTTATCTGGGGCTCTTGCATAGAACATCATGTCAGGACTAGCAGCAAGTCACAGAGAAAGAACTATACAAACCCTATTGGTTTGTTGGTATTAAACACACTAAATGGATTCCGGGTGTAACATGGTAATGCAAAGCCTTTATGTCCAATTACCTACAGACTACAAATACATAGCTCTGTGACATGTTTGCAAAGAGGTTTACTAAGAAAAAAATGATCATTGTTGTATCATTGTCTTTGACTAAATAGTATGTTTTTTTTGTAATGTTGTACATTACAGTTTAAGTTTTTGCACATTTAGTAGTGTACATTCTGAGGAACAGTCCCTGAGATGAATCTGATAAATGAGTAAAACACTGCTGACAGCAGCATAAAATTGATCTCTAGCAGATACAATCTCGTTCTGTCGTTCTGCATTCTGAATATGGATGTCAACAGAAAAATATTTTCCTTTCAGAGCCTCATTAGCCAATGATTAGCCTCACCGAAATATAGTCTAGATTCTCTACCGCTACATTTGAATAATTAAGATAAGAAAAAGCTTGGTTTGTGGATCCAAAGGTTTTTCCTTAAATCAAGACCGGAAAATTCATGTACAATCAGGTAACTAATAATGGATTCAAACAGAGCCTGACCTTTGTTACTGGCTGATAATGTCACAGATGTACCAGTATCTGTGTATATTGCCAACACTATTGCCAGACTGCAAAATCCTGCATTACGTTCAATGACAATGTAAAATTCCTCCCTTCTACAATATCCCTGCTTGGCAGCTATTGTACGTTTTATCCTCCATCCCTTAACATTTCACCTTGCTACACAAAAGACACACTGCTTCCCGTGAGGCAAGGCACTGGATGTAAATCATGAGGAGAGGATTTGTCAATATGGATGTAATTTCAAAGGATATTGGGCTGATGTGTTGGTTTCACTTGTCTCACTCAGTATATACTGTATATCTTATTCACTGTTCTCTAGTAATCCAATCTGAGGGCTTCAGGCTCTAGACTCATATAAATGAAATCAATCAGGCTTGGACTCGTTAGCCAAATGACACTGCGTCTACCACAGACACCATCAATAAAGCAAAAACTCATCTGCTTGGAAAAATAAAGAAACAAACTAATGTGTACCAGTTTGGCAAAAGAAACTCCCTCTAACTTGGCCTCTGGTGTAGATGCGCTCAGAGCAGGTCCTTCAAAACCTACTAAACACAATACCAGGGTTTCCCTTTGCCTGTTGTTACATGAATGAATCTCAGAAATGTACACCATATGAGCCGATGAAACAAGATATTTTTGTATTGTGATACATGATACCCACACCACCCTTGTGACCAGTATTTTCCACTCACATTGACACGGAAATGTGTATATTTACCTATAATTATCTCCTTTTCAACATTGTAGAAATAGAAGCTTGACACTAAACTCCTCTCTTTTTGTCTTGCCTGACTTTATTTCCCACCCACCCCATCCCTCCTTCCTCTTTCTCCTCTTTACACTTTGGTTCTTCCTCTGTCCGCGGTTATCCCTCCTCCACTTTGATATCTCCACCCACAGGAACTTCCGGAAGCATCTCCGTATGGTGGGCAGCAGAAGGATTAAAGCACAGAGTGAGTCAGATATGCGTGTTTGTGTGTGTGTGTGTGTGTGTGTGTGTGTGTGTATGGTTAATGTGTTTGCTAAAACTGACTGTGATGTTGTTCACACCACCATCATCTGTGTTTTCTTTTTCTGTTCTCTTGTGTGTTATTGGCATGTGTGTGTGGCACCGAGTGCTGCTGCTTTGCTGGGATTTTGTAACGCTCTGTGGTATTTCCTCAAGGATTCTATGTTTATCAGTGTGTTTGACAAGCCAGCGGTACGGGTCTGTGCATGTGTGTGTGCGCATGTGTGTGCGTAGTGTACGGGTGTGTAAGCCGTAGTTGGTCTTTTGCTGTTGCATTGCTTTGAATGTTTTTTTGGGGGTTTCGTTGGGTTCATTTTAAAGTTTAAAAGACAAGGACACTAAAATAGCAAAGTGATGATTGGTTATTGATGGAGAAATGTGTGTCTGTGTGAGTGTCACTGCACATCTATAACACATCAGCAGGAACGCTCTGGATTATATGAGAACAGAACACTCCAGGTGACCAATCTTGAAAAGCTCCGTTTCTTTAATCAGATATATGGTACTTGACCTTTTGCAATGAAAATCATTTGTGAATTTGTGAAGTTTTGTCATAGTCATTATTCTCCAGACCAGAACTATGAAGTCAGATTGGAAATGTGAGTAAAAATGGCTTATGATTCTGTCAGGTGTGTAAAAGTTTAGCAAAACAGACAGACCTTATTGCATTATTTTGAATTTGAAAACCGAGGTTGTTACTTCAAGATGAGAGTCGGACCCAAGCAGAAGTAGATTTTGTTTTGACCATGACGACCCTGAGCCCAATTAAAATGCAAATATGTCACCTATCACTGCATAAACCAACTCCCCAAATGTGTACCTTGGCAGATTTTTGCAATGTAGACATTTACTAAAATCCAAAGTCTTGTTTATTCTGACAGTAATGTCAAGTTGTTCCACTTCTCAGACTCAGACCCCTGCTGTGAGGAGGAACTTGTTCTCCTGGAGCTAATTTCCTCTTCAAATTATACATTCTTCTTGCATCTCTGCATAGCTTTGGGTGAAATGACATTCCCCTCATGGTCACAGAATTTGGTGGCAAGGCTGCAGTGTTTCACACATCAGTGAAGTCCAGTGGCCTGCGGTGACTTCTACAGATCAGACAAGCAGAGCTGAAGAGCTGAACCAACTAGCTCATTTACTTGCTATCGATACGTCCTAACACTAACACTAGAAAATGCAGTTTCCACAAGCATCTGCGCATGTGTATAATAATGTCTGCAATATCATAACTGATCTCAGAATGGTGGAAGCTGAGTCATAGCTAGTCATCCGTTAAAGATCCCAGGATTCACAATGCACATGCGCAAAAGTCCAAATAAAGCTGCTCCCCGTTGTGCTTGACAAGCGCCATCCTTCATCAACTGGACATGGCCACGCCCATGAAAATGACAGAAATGATGGATGCAGCTGCTGGGAGTCAGATGAATGCTATGAAATGAAACTGAAACTGGGCCAAATCAAGTCTGAGGGAATTAAGACCCCATATGAATCCAGTCCTGACTATATACTATAAATCAAACAGTATATATCACAGAGTACTGGTGATGATGAGATCACACTATGTTATTTCTACAGGGAAATTTGTACTTGAAAAGAACAAGTTGGTGTCAGCAGCAAAATGAACAGAGAAGCGTTAGGGAGGATACAGCGGCAAGAAACTACAGAGGCCAAAAAAATATGGCACCTTGAGGGAGTGTTGATTAACTGTGTCAAATACTTTAAAGTGGCTAAAAATATTCTAAGAGCACAATGACTACTGTCCAAAGCTGAGCTGATCTGATTTTATCGATGAGTTGTAGCTCAGTGGGTCTGTGAAATGAGCGCAGTCTTTTTAAATCCATACTGATGATCATATAGAAAGGAATAAGCAGCAGGATCCTTTATATGTTTAAGATATAGGATTGTTAGCGTACTGTACGTGTGTGTTTGTTGGACAGTTTGTATATGCAGGCATTTGTTGTTGTGTATTTGTGCAGAGGAGGGATGGCACTGTACGTACACTATATTTGTGAACTTGTAGCTGCATCCGCCTTTGCACTCATATGTGTGTTTTAGGTGGTGAGTGTACAGAGGAAACAGCCAGTTTGCGGGCTTGTTGGTGTGTGTGTGCGAGTGTGCGCGAGTGTGTGCGAGTGACTATCTCTCCCCCCGCCTGCACTAGCGTTCGCTGAGCGTAGATCGAAGAGTTTCAGCCGTTCCTGGAGTGACCCCACCCCTGTCAAGACTGACTCTCCTCATGAACCCAGAGAGAGTGAGTTAACACAGACTCACGCACGTGCATGGACACACACAGGCACGGACACACACACAGCCACACAGATGCTGACACACATAGTTTCTTAAAACTGCAGTGGCTAGACAAAAACAGGGCAAATTAAGGCTTTTAACACTCAAGTAACCAAACCACATTTACAATAGTACAGTATATGCATGTTTATTAATGTGCTTTTAAGTGAACAAGGACAGAACAAGTTTTTAGCGCATGCAAGGGTAACCTTGTGAAAGTAATGTTTCAAATTTGCAAGAGGAATTTCATTAGTAAATGTGAGCAAGAATTTTTTGCTTGCTAACCTTAGCTTGCATTCCTAACATGCACACTTACGCTGATCTGAACCTGTAAGACCCCACCTGTTAAGTAACGTAACAATACTTCCAAATGTGGTCAACTGACACTTATGTAAACTAAACATCACCCACACTGCCACATACAAAAATGTCCTGTTTAAGATGTCTATCAAAAATGGCTGAAGGGTCTTCTCATGTTCTCAAGTGTTTATGACCTGCCAGACCGGCTGCAGTGAGAACTGTCGGAGCACATTTTGAACTGTACTAAGTGTGGAGTTATAAATTACTGACGTGTCCCTTTGTTCCCTCACATCTTGACAAGCAGATTGATTACAGCTCGACTTTGCTCTGTGCTCACTCAGTACTTTTGTCATTAATTAGTTTCCATACACAGGTGGCTCATACGGAGTCAAAAGCCACTTAGCAGCATTCGTCAGCCAAAAAGAACGGGCTAGGCATCAACAGTTTGATGTACGAGCATGAGCAGGATTAACGGTATAGCTGAAATTATGCCACTGTTTCAATGCTCCTCATCAAGGTCCAATAAAAAAATAAAATGTGTATAAAAAACATGTTGTACAGGGAAGTACAGTGTAAAGAGTGACAAATACTGACAACTGCAAAGGGTAAACTAACTTTGTACATGGAAGTACAATTTTGAGGTACTTGTAGTCTATTCACTACTTTTATTCCACTACATGTCAGAACTGGAGCAGTTTTTCCCCTAAACAAAAAACACTTTTTTTTTTACAATTATGCACGTCTTTCATTTTGATATACATCTCACTGCTAATATGACTTATACTTTTTTTATTGTAATATTGCTAATTTCACTGCAATTATATAACCGCAATTAGGCTACTTCTCACAAGAACCAAGACTGGAAAGCAACTGACACGACCTGTTAATAATGTCTTCAAGTGGTGATTTAGTTACTTGAAAGTTTTCATAGTGTTTGCCATTTTGTCTGCAGCCTCACAGACACATCCCAAATAGGACATGTGATATCACAGAACACTGTACTGTATGTACTGCATACTTCCCTGTTGCGCAGAGGTGACATTTTGTCGTCACAGTTTCACAGCTCAGTTCCCGGGTAAGACGAGTCAAGAACAACTAACACTGAAAATCTGCGGACACTTGCACATGAAACACAATCACACGTACAAACTGACTGTCTCTGCTGTTGACTCTGACCCTGTCCATCTGTCTCCCTATGACCGTGGGTCTTTCTTCAACTTTGTGATGCTCTCTCTTTCTGTGAGTATGTCTTCCAAACTGGAGTGTGTGTCCCAGTCCGAGTGTGTCCGCTGGTGCAAATGTTAATGCAAGGATCTGTGTGAGGCACGTCTCAGTGTTTCTAAAAGGCTTCGAACACACACTGTTTGCATGTGCTGTTTGTCTATGTCAATGTCTGAGTTTGTGGTTTTATGTTTTTTCTTCACTTCCATCGTCAGTGTTTCTGTGTATCAGAGTGTGATGAAAGATAAATGAACTGTTGATGACAGTCTAATGGTGTGGTTGACGCCTCAGTCTCCCTCTTTCCTCAGGGAAAGGTATTGTTCTCTGGAGGAGTGACATTAATTGTTAGTCTCGCTTGTCATTTCCATTTTTTCATCTACTGTTCTTCTTCAATTCTCCTTTTCGAACTGCTATTTCCCCTCGGGTACATACAGTGTTTTATTATATTGCACAGGGTACCTATTGACCAATGTTTGAGCTAGAGCTACTGACACTGGAGTTTTGAGGCAGATACCAACATAGTTATTTGAGAGTTTAAAAATCTTCTGATGACATATTGGCCAATCTTTTTTTTTTCTTTTTTTAGACATAGAACATGAACAAACATTTTTATAACAATCCTTCACATTTAGTTATATGAGAATGGCTTCATACTATAGCTTCTTTCTAAAAGACTATTTTACAGGCAGGTATGGGCTGTGTGAGAAATGGTAAAAATATGAACAAATACAGATTTATTAATAACACAATCTAACACTCCAACACATGTATATAATACATGGTAAAGCACATGCATACAGCAATAATAAATGCTGTAATTATGCCATGCCCTCAAATCACATTGTAATTAAACTACAGCATTGGAAGGTGATTTAGTTAATTAACATTCGATGGGAAAGCCCTTAACCTAGCAAGGATTAAAACTATTTACAGAAACATATGTGAAATAATTAATGAAGAGAAGAAGTAATAACTGCATCACACCATTCAGACAAGATCAAAGAAATGCTGACAGCTCTTGCTAGCAAACACCTGTTGCTTGTTAGCCGAAACACTTAATTGATAAAAGGCAAACTGAACGTCAAACTAATTCAACAAAACAACAACAACAACAAGGCACAGCTACATGGAAACAACAGACACAGACGTAACCCACATGAACTACAAGCTCGAGGGGTCGACTTTTTATATCCACCAGTTCACACCCTCACGACCATCTCAACCACCATGGCAATTAAGGAATTAAAAACAAGTAGTCTCAGTTCAGCCACACAGGTTTTCTGACACAAAAACTGTCCAATAAAATAAGCCACGACAAAATATTGTCTGGGCTCTGCTTTGAGGTGCCACATTTTTTTCATTGTGTATCTCTTGGTGGTTCAATGTCAATCACTTCTTCAGTGGTTCTGTCGTCATTGTAACGCTGAGTATGTCAGTGAGCATCGTTAATATTATTAGTCACAGCTGCGTTTTCCTGCAGCTTTAACTAATTAGAAATGTAAGTAATGTAAGTTTTGAAAATCGGGTCAAGTTAAATTAACTTCAGAAAACAAGATGAATAAACTTGAGATATTAAGTTGAGTCGACTTTTTTGTCACAGTCTGTTCCTCATTTGACGTGAACTTACAGCTGCAGCTGTTGAAGCCAGAGTCAGTAGGAAGACAACACACAAGTCCAATCACTTTTAAATTATAAGTGTATGGAGGTATAGGGACTGACAATAACTCTCCTCATGTTTGGCACTGTTTCCATTATTACGAAAAGAAACAACAATGTCATACCTTCACATGAATTAAAGACACAGCAATTACAAGATTAAATCCTCCTCTAGGTATGAAATAAATCAGCTGCTGGTTTAATTAATCTGAGATACTAATTAGTTGATCATTTTTATAACTTTTTAAAATATAAATACAGTGTGTCATATACATTATGATAAAATGTCAGAGAAACATGACCTGATGCTATATAGCACCTTCTCCTATTACAATAGCTGCCCTCTGATCCCAGTTAGGTTTAATGTACCCTGGTTGATGCCAGAAATCCTGCTGTCACACTTACTATCAGTCATTCTTTTTTCTGCTCCTGCCAGCTGTCTCTGCTTTCTCCTGTTCCATCTGTCATTTTCTTGTCACCACCATTATTAACAGCTCCATCTGTTTTCCTCTCCTCTACTCTCACCTTTCCCCACTTCTTGGACACATCCTCCCTTCACTCCCATATCTTCTCTTTCTATGTCACCTTTCTTGCCTCCAACTCCAATCCCAACACTTTAGCCCACACCCAATTAACTCAAGTCCTCTCCCTCACCGGTGCGTCATATTCTCTCCTAGGCGGAGACCTTCAGACCTCCTGTGGCACCCTGGATGAAGGAGGCCTCGATGACAATATAGACTGGGAAGAGGAGAGGGAGATGGAGCGGCTCGCCTGTGAGGGAGACGACTTTGTACCTCCCAAAATCATGGTAGGAGATTGAGATCGCATTGATCTGCAGATTATTTCACAAATGCAAACGTCTGTAATTGGGGCATCGGATGAGGAGTCAGGACTCATCAACCGTAATCTGTGAAATTACCAGTTAACAGTTTGATGTTACAGTAAATCCTTTGCAATCTAGGTGATTTCGGCCCCATGTATATACACTCATAAACAAAAGTGATGTTTTATCCTTACCTTTAGTATTGTTTTACACATTATGATGGAGAACAACAATCGCATTCTTCAAATTACTTAAAAGTATAGACCGGGGCGTCGAGTGGCGTAGTGGTCTAAGCAGGCGCGCCATGTGTAGAGGCTACAGTCCTCACTGCAGTTGGCCCCGGCTCGAGTCCCGCATCGGACGGCTTCTGCTGCCCTCCCCATTTCCTGTCTCTCTACTGTACTATCAAATAAAGGCATAAAAAAATATACTTTAAAAAAAAAAAAAAAGTATAGACCCATATAAATCCCACAGAAAATTGTATAAATTAATTTGTTTTTTCCCATCTTTAGTGAATGAGGCACAACGAAAATAGTCATTTTAGAAAATATGTTAAGGATTAAATACTGATGACTGGTCTGAGCTAAAAATAGGTTTAGTGTTTGCACTGTAACATGATATTCAGATGAATTACCTGAAATCTATCTAGCGGATTTTCTACCTTAGTACTGTGAATATCATATAGAGCTCTTCTATCCCCTGTAGGCATGAGGATGTGATAGTTTGCTCTTTTCCCCTTTCCTCTATTTTTTTTTTCCTGAAACTCTGCCATTCTCTTCTTTTTCCCCCTCTTTCCCCAATCTTCCTGACATCCCACTTAACCAATCTTTCCTCTACCTCTTCTGTGTCTACTTCACCTTTAGCTGATCTCCTCTAAAGTCCCCAAGGCGGAGTATGTTCCTACTATAATCCGCAGGGATGACCCCTCCATCATTCCCATCCTCTACGTGAGTCAAACACAATGAAACGTAGACATGCTACACAATACAATACATGGCAACCCTGTCTCACAGTTATAGCTACATGGACTAACCAAGAATATAATTTGTTTCTTTTAAAGAAATGTTTCTCTGCTGTCTTCATATTTTAAAATATCAAATGATCATGTTTTATGTGAATGCCTTTTTCCTCAGGACCATGAACATGCAACCTTTGATGATATTTTGGGTGAGTAGGCTTGGATCTGCCTTTTCCACCTGTATTTATAAATACCTTTACTATTTCCTTTTCTTCAATAAAAACACAACAAGTGATTAACATACAATAGTTAGACTACTGAATAAAATAGGAAGAAGAATATGCTATTGAAATATAATTATGGCTATATTAATGGAAGACATGAAAATGGCAATGAGAGTTGTCATGAAGAAAACATAAAGAAAACAGAGTTGAACTAGTAATAAGTAATAATCGACACATTGTTTAATATTAAAAATTAGAGAGTATATAAGATGATACCATCTCCCCCCTCGGAAAAGAAAATCTGTCACCTCTAGTCATGACGCTGAACTGTGCAGCAGCTTGCCTGAGGAGTGGAGTCTGAACTCTGACTCGTACTGTGGGAGTTAAAGGTCAGGAAGACAGCTTGAGGCTAAATCTTACCTGCAAATCTCAAATCTCCAAAAACATAGCTGGCTAGAGAGCTGGCTTATATGGTCTGTTCATTTATAACCAGTTAAAATCCTGCAGAATTACTTAAGTTTTATTTATTATTTTTACTTTAGATCATTCTGAAAATGATCCTCTGTTGTTCATAACAAACTCTGTATGGCATAAAGTTCACACAGAGTAATTGAAAGTAAAGGCCAATGAATAATTTACACATATAGATGTCAGCTTTCCATTTTACTGCCTTTCAATGACTTGTTTTAGTTTGCTGTGACATTTCCTCCTGCCTCAAGTTCACAGTTGAATTTAATTTAAACTACATCTTCTGTTAGTGTCTCTGTTGTCTACTACTACACCTCTACTTGAACTCACCCTCCAGAGATGAGATTTACTTTTTGTTCACGGTTCACATTTATGTCTCCATCTCTCTGTACATTGTTTCTTGTTCTTTCCATATTCCTGTCTCACTTCATTTTTGGTCCCTGTCGTTCACATCAATCCAAAACTTTTTCTCTCACACAGAGGAAATAGAGAAGAAGCTCACAGCTTACAGGAGAGGAAGCAAGTTCTGGAGGATGCTCATCTTTTGTCAGGTGAGGAACAAGGAGACGAGGGAAAAAATAATAGTGTATTCCTTGTAGAATAGGGTTTATTTGGGATGGGGTTATATGTTCGTTCATACACTGTATATAGGAATTTGGTGAATAACTTGCAAGACTGCAGTAAATATCTTCCTTTGGGATCTAAGCTCTTAAAATCTTTATTAGGAGGAGGCAAATAAGCAGTTGTGATAATGTGTTTTACTCTTGTGTGCGTTTCTTAGGGAGGCCCCGGTCATCTGTATTTACTGAAGAATAAAGTGGCAACCTTCGCTAAGGTAGAAAAGGAAGAAGACATGAGCCAGTGAGTCACCGCTGGAGCCCTCACTTGAAGCCCTAACCACAGTGTCAAATATCATGACAACACACATTTTCCATGTCTTATAACACACAGTGATGTTACTTTACAAGACATAGAAAACATGACTGGGAACAAGCAGCATTTCATTATTGAGATACCTTAGCTACATTTTCACGGGGCCTTTTCTTTCATCAATAATCAGAATAAGGGCTGAATCAAATAAAAGTTCAACACCTCTATCAGAATAAGCTGGCTCTTCATTTTGTTTCAAACTGGAAGGTTAAACCTCTTCATTATGTGTTCAAAGGATCACAGATCCTGAAACAGATTTGTCATCGAAATGCTCTTTGCTATATTTTCAGAATATTAATACTTTTTCAGTGGAAGCTCTCCCATTTGGTTAAATCAGACTTTCCACTGGGACCGTGCAACAGCGCTCCCCCTTCATTTGTTTTTCAGTTATGAGCACAATCTACTACTTTGGAGTGATGCATCTCTCCCAGGGGGACCATCTTTGAATGTGTGATGTTTACTTGTTTCAGCAATATAAACACAAGGTTCACAAGCTGTTCCATAATTCTCCTCGCACGATATTTTGTTAAAACAGTTGCTTCAGTGCAAAAGCACAGCAGTACGCCAATAAAAAGTGACATGTGCTTGACGCCGAATATTTTAAAAAGTCATGCTTGGAGTTTGTGTTTTGGATATGCGTTTTTTCTGAGTGCTTGCTGTGGTGCATGTGAAGAGGAAAGGGTCATTTTATTTTTGCTCTTTTGTATTTAATTTCATGGGAACTGTCAATCAAAGAAAAGAGTTGGCCCATCCATCTAACTGCCGCCTTTGTCTTTGTCCAGATTCTGGAGGAGGCTCAGTCGCTTCATGAGCAAAGTCAACCCAGAACCCAACCTCATCCACATAATGGGATGTTATGTCCTGGGCAACCCCAATGGAGAAAAGGTATACAGACACTAATGCACAACACATACCGTACACTCACAGTAAATGCACAGAAAACTAATACTTAACTCGCCATTTCCCATATTAAAATAGCAGATCTTCACCAAACAGGACTGAAAAACATTAAAGTTCATTTGAGCACCACTTTAATCTAAAGCCATATTACATATTAAACATTTTACATTTTAAGGACCCAGTCGAACCCGCATTTGAAACGCCTGCATTTCTTGGCAAAGTACTGATTGACTGCGGAGGTCCACCTTGGTATTTTCACCTCTGTGGGGTCATTGTCAAGGCCATTTATGTCACTCGTTACTTAGCGCTCCTCACTGTTGTAATGAGTCAGTCACCTGAGGCCAAGTGTCAATGGTTGTTAAATCTCTTGCGAAGGGATGGAAGGACAGCATTGTAGGTGGGGGATAAGTGGTGTTGTAGACCTCTTCCTCTGTTGAGGGATGGTTCCTCTACTTTAATGCAGATAGCCTCCTTCAGTCCTCACTGCCTCGGACTGCATAATGTGCAATACATCTGCTCAGTGCGGTGGTGAGTATATCAACACGGGTGAAATTCCTATGGCACCTATAGTGTCACAGCAGTACACTGTGACTGAGTGTATGACAAAGTATAACTCCACCTTAATCATAATAACTTGTTCAAAATCTAGGCTTTATGTGCCAATCAAACTGATTTAATAACTAAGGATGCCCAAAATTTATAGAGTTTTGGTCCCCTGTCTTTTATCATTACACTTCTTCATGCTCACGCCTGCCCAGTTTTGTCTCTGCGTCTCTTTGTCCTTATTTCCCTGTTTGCTGCTCTCTGCTTTCATATTTATGCTCACTGTGTCTGTTTCTATCACTGTTTGTCTGATAATCAGCACATCATCCTCCAGCTTCTCTCTGTTTCTCCCACTTTCTCTTTCTGCACCTGTGTGACTATCATCTCACTCTGAGTAATATTGCTGGATAAAGCTGAGTGACGCTGCACCTCTCTCTACCTGGCATGAACAAATAATAAAAAAAACACCCACAAGACAAAAAATTATTATTATTATTATTTTTATTTTTATTTTATTTTTTTTTTTAAATCACACACACACACACACACACAAACAAGCTGGCAGATACACATGCACACAAAGATAAAACGCCATAGCCAGCAGTGTTTGTGTGACCCAACTGTCTGTTCCAGTCATGTCTGCCAAAATGCTTTGTTATATAAAGTGGATCTCTCCGGGGCTGATGGACAGTCTGGCAGTCTGGAAAACAGACTGCACATCAGTGATATCTCCACCCCTACAGAAAAACACAAATGCAATTGTTTCAAGAGAGCATGGATCCAAAACAATCAAATGGGTGTGTCTCTTTTTTTCAAGGGTTTGGCCCAAGAGTGATATTTTCACACTTGTCAACTATAGTATATTAGTTTAGTTTGTGCTGTAATATTTATTACAGCACAGTTAGAAAATACAATTCATGAATTTCACTTGAAACTCTGCAGAAGCCACACATTCACTTTTTTAGGATGTACCTGAGTTGACCTTGTTGTTGTGCTTTTCATTCTGGTCGGCTACAAACTTGTTCCCTGCTGGTAACTACAATAAATGGCCAAAAATATGTCATTTAACTTCTTTAACGTGATGTATAACCACCAAATCCACCAAACAAATGCACGACAGCACGCATCGCTCGCATCTTGCCTCTGTTAAGCAGATTCCCCATCCAATCCATTTTTAAACAGCTCAAATGCTGCCAAACGCTGCACTCCAGACAGCACAAAACAAACGGGACATGTTGAGCTAAATCTTCCTAAACACACATTTGAAAGCTCCTCTAAACTTCATACATACACACACACACACACACACACTGACTGATGTATGTTCATATACTGCATACAAATATGTGCAGTTGTGCTTGGGGGCGCTTAAATCCTAATATAATGTAATAAAGTGTAGATTTAAGCTCATAAATATTGACATGAGCCTGTAGCGATGCTAGAGTGGGTTGACTTCATCAGAGAGGTAAATTAAACCACCCCCTCTCTGTTTGAAAAGTAAAATCATAATGCATGATTAATAAAAATCATTCAGCAAATATCAAAGGGATCTCATTTGTTAAGCACAACAAAAGCTGATTTTGTAATGTTAATTCTCTCTGTAATATTGTCTTGTTCGGAGCCATTTTCATTGTAATCCATGTACCATGCTGTCATCACATTTAATACTGTATTTAGTCTGTTTTGGATTTCAGAGGAGTTCGTTTTACATGAAAGTGAATGTGATGGAAACAGTATGTGTTAAGGTAAAATGAACTAGCTGATAAAAGAGAAAAAATGTCGGTGCTGCTTTGAGATTACTGGAAAGCACCATTAAAATTGCCATGTGAAATGTCGACTACAAGTGTGCAGCACTGTTTTGAGACACAGTGTGGCGGCTGGAGGAATGGAAACAAAAGCTGGGGATTGAGAACAGCAGGTGAGCAGGCCAGAGAGGCAGTGTGACCCAGTTGTCAGAAATTTCCTAGCATGTTTTGGTTTTGTCAGCACAAAATATGAATCAGTCTTGGCAATAACATCCACTAAGAGCTTGTAAGAAGCCACCCAGGACAGAAAGAAATTTACCCAACATGCAACACATTACTTGAGATTTGTTATTTGCCTGCAGCTCTCTCTGCACTACAGACGAGCCATGCTGCCTGCATCTCCCGAACCTCCACATCTGGCAACTAGCCATCTTCTTTTATCTTTTTCAAAGGACTGCGAACACAAGGAATGAAAGCTGCTTTTTTCTTTACCACCTCCATTTGAACAACATAAAGTGAAAAACAAAGGTGAATTTGGCCTTTGATTTCTCTGACAGGGAGGTATCGAGATCCCTCATGACTAAATCCAAGCAAGAAATCAGTGAGCTTCGATCTTAATGTGCATGACAATGCGTCAGTAGCAATAAACTGCAGAAGAGACAACTGAAAAAAAATTGTTGCATATTGTTGCAATTTTTTTCTTTCGTCTGGGTTAGTTTAAAAAATGTCCATCACAAGCTCCTGGAGCTGAAAGTGATGTTTTCAAATTGCTCCAAAACCCCAAACTATTCCATCTATAATGTGATACAGCTGAACAAAAATAAAATAAATAAACAAATTCTCTCATTTCAGAAGCGGGAACCTACACGTGACGTTTTTATTTGATGAATTTTTTAACTGACCAATTATTTTAGCACTAAATGTGAATTTCCGTCTTGGTGTTGGGACTACAAATGCAAAATTCCAGCTAGCATCTCAACTTCTTCCATTTTACAGCTCAGATAATTGTTTGATTTTAATCTTCTTTCCTGTAATTTCCTGAACATGAGACTCTTTATTGCGAGACATCTTCCTCTGCTTTTGACGAGCCATGTTGCTGAAAATACAGAGAAGTCGTATGAAGCCAAGCAGGAAAACCGAGCACCTTTGCACCTCTCCTCTCATTTCCCGTCCTCTTTGTTACCTGCACAGGAAGAATGAGCACATGTCGCTTTGGCTGTAATGAGCTGGATTCATTGTCGTTCTTGTACGTCTCTGTGTTTGTGTATGTGTGCGTGTTGTGTCTGAAGATGCGGGCTCCCCTGCTGCGAGCGTATCCAAGTGCAGTGGGATTAATTGGTGTTTGCTTTCTTATCTCGGCCCAACAGCTGTTCCAGAAACTGAAGAATCTGATGAGGCCTTATTCTGTCGAGTTCGAGTCACCGCTGGAACTGTCTGCACAGGGTGGGTCTGAGAAAACACACTCAAATATGCAGATCACAAGGACACATACACTAAATTTAAAATGACGCAAGCAAATACCATATGTCCAGCATGAACACCTGCAGGAGGAATTTTACCCAAACAGCTGTTCCCTTATTGAAAAATCAAATTTATTTCAACAATGTGTCAATTGTAGTTTCGTCCTTATTTCAAATATGTTCATACTGTTCTTGTTTACTCACTTGCTCTCCCTCCTCCTTATCCGCCTTATTTGGGTGCTGCGTCGATATGGTATTTCATATTTCGGTGTGAATTTTTTATTTTTTATTTAATGCAATTGATCCAAGTCATTTAGACTTCACACTATGTGTGCAACAGCCATCACAAAGGAGAAAGTAGTCTTGTTACTTTGTACTTTTTTTAGACCCGCTCTTCCCATCCCCAGCTGCAGGGAGGAGTAGGGACAAACAGTCTGCTCTCTTCTACACAATAGTCAATATAACAAAAGACTACTCTTAGTCCAGGAAGACCTCAAAACTCTTGTCTGTTACATCCAGATCCAAACTTCTTCTTCTTTAGCCTCTTCCCTTTTATCAAAAGTTCACCACAGAGACATGTTCTCCCTTCCCTCTTGTACTCTTCGTACATCACCTGCTAACTGTCCATTAAGAAGGCACCAACATCTGCACTCCTGAGGATTTACAAATTAACTATGATATAGACAGTAACAACAAAAAGAAAATCAATTTGCACAGGTAAAAACAAATCACACCCAAGGTTTGTCCCTACATTTGCTAGACAAGAGCACTTTGCTCGTTGGGAAAGATCATGGCTGCGGTTAAAAACATTAATTGCAGGTCTGTGACGAGACCCTAGCTCTGATCACTCACACGAATGTCAACCCACAAAGCATAGATAGTTGGATTTAAAAATGTGCACGCACGTGCACACACATACACACACACACATCTTTCTGTCAGCATCTGATGCTAATCAGGAAACCTCATACTACTGTTTTCGTATTATGTGTTGCAGCGTGTTCTTCTTTGCTGGTATAGTAATGGAATCAGATTGTTCTGCATTGTTTACTGGATAAGAAAGTGATTCTGCTTTCTAAATGCGTAATTCAAACTTTTCCTGTCTCATTTACCAATCAAGGCAAAGAGATGATTGAGATGTACTTCGACTTCCGCCTCTACCGACTTTGGAAGACGCGCCAGCACTCCAAACTGTTGGACTATGAGGATTTTTTGTGACGAAGACACCAGGATAGTGGGTGCAGCGGAGCCCTCCAGTGCCACGAGGAACCTGTTAAAACTGATCCAATGACTGAACATTGCTCAACTGTAGTGCTCGACCCAACAGCTCAATATTAAACAGTCATACCTGCTTTCATCCTGGAGAGGGCTGGAAGAGGAGGGAGAGGGATGGCAGGCCGAGGAGGCTGAAGACAAACTAAATCATGCTGCGCCTCTGTTCTTCCTCATTTCAAGAGTAACTTTCAAAGACTAACAAAAAGGGCCGAAACAATACAAATAAAAGAAAAAAATGAGGAAAAAGCAGAGACAACTGGACTATCTCTGCATCTTGAGTTTGAAAGCAAAAGGGGAGAATCAAAAATTCCAACATGTACAAAAAAGAAATATCATTTTAGTCACCTCTGTTGCAAGGACATAAAATTTTTGAGGCTGAAGTGCTTCAGAAAAATCGCTGAAAGTCATTCTGTCATAATATGGTTCTGTGTTTTGACTGGACCTCTTAGATAATCTCAGACCCCGGACACACACATATACATTAATAATCCATATACTGATGTGTGTATATATCACATGAATATATTAGCATAGCTTTAGTCATGCAAATAATACTCTATATGAGAATAATGATGCATCATTTATTTTTGATGTGCATTGTTGTGCAGTTTCATATGGAAATACTTTGGAATAACTCAGGTTTTAGCCATGAAGTAATTAATCTGTTTGTCTATTCTATCAAGATATTGTAATCTCCGTCGCCATCGCTTGGAATGAATGTATTATCTCCTTAGAAATGCATCTTCTGTTTGAGGAATTGAGCTTTATGTTTTGGTAAAAAAAAGAAAAGAAAAAAAAAGTACAATGTGCTGATTTTGTGTGAGTGTGTGTGTGTGTGTGTGTTTTCCATGTAAAAAGGAAAAAAAAAAAACATGCAGATGTGTTGTGTATTTTCTCTATCTGCTCCTCTTTTGAAGCAAAAAGAATGATCACCTTCATCCCCACAATTATCTTTTTATCACATACACATGGACAGTCTAGTATGATTCATGATGTCAAGAGGGATGTAACAGCCATCCAAGTGCGCCTACCCCTGTAGTGTAGGAGTTGCCCTGTTGATCCCCTTTGCTCTTTTGCAGAGGGTTCAGGCCACTTAGCCGGCCCCTGTCAATAGAGCCGGCTGCTCTCACTCCTGCCAAACACTCTTGGCTTCTCTTAATGGCAGCCAAACGAGCTTCTGCCACCTCTTACTTCACTGGGCTGTGATCCAGTCGGAGGACCGGAGCTCTCTGAATTAAACAGATCTGCCAGAAGTTTAAGCTGTTAACAGCCATCTGCTGCTCCTGCCAGGTGTCAGCTAGTTAAAAGGCCAGAAATATGTACTGAGTGTGTGTCTGTGTCTGAGACGATCGCACTGGCCGAGTGACCTGAGCTTTCACAGACCGATTAAGAATTGTCACATGTGGAGAGCAGCAGCTGAGCTGGACACCAATCTGAAACAAATTGCAAGTGCTCACACACAGAGACACACACAAGTAAAACAATAGGGCTGGGACAAAAAGGCATTTTAACAAATCATGACAAAATTAACATTTAACATCGACAATGTTATAATTTTAAAAACAGCGTTCAAGCTGTCAAATGCTTCCCTGTTTTTCAGATGCAAGACAGGTGCACATCTACTAAGTGAAGTGTGTGCTCTGCTAGAGTCAAATTAACATATAAAATGGCATAGAGGCACTCAAAGGACAGAAAGTCTGCTGTTTAAACTTGGTCCAAATGGCCAGTGTCCAAAGTGGAGTGAAAAGGCTGCTGTTATAAAAGAGGAGCAGGACGTGATGTGTGAAACAGCACACACTTACGGACAGTCTCCTCTGGAAGGCATTCATGGTGTGGCGCTTGGTTGTAGACAGCCTGTTAAACGATCTTCATCCGAAGCATACTGAGGACGTTAAGCCGACACATTTCAGCAAAATGAAGGCTTGTTTATCTCAACCTAAGAAATAAAATGGTAAACTGAGGCCAGAGTATTGAGATTTTTTTTTTGTGCCAATATTCTACTTTTTGTGTGCCTGTAGTTTTTGTTAGTGCTAGAAGGAGCAACTAATGTAAGAGCATTTACTTGATGAAATGAATATAAACGGTACCATTTTTACAAATGATCTTAAAAATTGCTTGTGTTATCTGAAAGTGTTAACATCGTGTTTGTTGTCCTGCTTCTCCTCCTCAAAATGCTGTCACATTTCAGGCAAGGTAGAGAGTAGCAATGCAAGAAGACATAGCTCAGTCCCACCACAGCTCACGGCTCAGATAATCACAGCGGTGCGCATCGACTGAAACAGTGCGTCCTGAAATTACAACACCTCCTGAATGTCATACAGAATCACTATTATTACTAACCAATTACTGTTTGCATAAGTGGTCGGCACTGAGAAAGTTTATAGTTTTTTTTTTCTTTTAACAGACTTCACTCGAGATGGTCGAGTGGTCCCAGCCCTAGCATGTCCACAGACAAACATATTCAAACAAACAGTAAAAAGTATTCTCTATCCGTGTAAGGTAAATACTTTTCCATTTGTCATTGTTTGTGTGGATGTGTTAATATTTGGAGCATTAAGTGCAGAATTCTTTTTGTGTTAGAGTCAACCAATCTCACTGGAGTGTTCTCTATTTCTCTACAAGCAGGACTCTGGTTTTTATTTGCTTGTGCCCTCTCTCTGACATTGCAGTGCTGGCCTACGGTTTGTCTGGCACAGACGAGTGCTCTCTCAGCCTGAGTCACGCATTACATGTTTTCACTACAGATTTCAAATTCAACCGTTACACAACTCTTTATGTCATTGAGCCATTTTAATTCCAGCAGAAGCATTAAGCTGCCAAATTCTCAAAGATGTTGCCCTTAACAGCTGCTGGGTTTGTTTTTTTCTGCCATAATTTTCATATCCGAGAAATGGACGCTGGTCAGTTTGAGGCAAAGTTGTGATTGGATGGATTCTGCCAATTCAGGAAGTTCCTCTTTAGAAAGGTAACCGTACATCTTGTGCCACAGAAAATATAGAAGAAAATCTCATATGCAGTCTATACAGAAATTACTGGTAATCAATGTTTTGTTTGAACTTATTGGGCTGAACTGAACATGATGTGAAGAGCACTCTGACTCAGGAGTTTGAGAGAGCTTTCTTGTTTTCCTCCTCACCGGAAATCTAATTAAAGATGCAAACATGTCCTTTTGTCTGTCTCAGTCTGTTGCTTTATTTGCCGTTTCAGTTCAGATGACATAATGGGAAAAATCAAACAAAAGAGAAGCAAGGTGTTGCTTGTAGCTTTTAGAAATGATTTTTTTCTCTAAAATGCATCAAATTTGAAGAAGAAAAAAGAATAACTATGAGCAGCAAGATCTCTGAAATCTGACCTTTTGTTTGAAGAAAATGTGTTTAAAGGACACTTAAGCTTAAAACCATGGAGACAGACTTATTGCAGTTTGATAGAACTGCAGAGAAAAAATAATTTTGCAGCTCATTTCTCATTTCAATGACTTACACTCCCCACAATCATCCAAAAGAAACTCCACTATCACACCATCATCACTACTCTGTATCACATGAGTGGAGATGAGACTGAACACGGTTGGTGAACACTGACCATTAAGTTGTGAAGTCGTCTTGGCTGTAACAACCTGATAAAACAAGACAACTGCCCACAAACGGGGATGTGCATGACACATCCTCAGTGGGTGCAAGTTTCTGCATTACAATCCTCTTTTTAAGTTTCATAGAACTTCTTATCACCATGATCACACTCCTGCAAATTAGTCCAACTCCTCCAGTGCTATTTAAAATTGCATGAACACAGTTCATTTCATGTCAACTTCCAAGAAGATACAATTGCCATATCAGGACTACACAAGAATGAAAAGTCTGACAAGAAAAGCTAGTTTACTACACAGCCCAACCTCTGCCAAGTGACTTCCTATATTATAGACCCATTCATGGAAAGCAGAACAGAGAAAGGTGGACAGTAGAGGCTACTTTGAAATGAAGAGTGGAGAATTAGAAACAGTCCATCGTGTATTAAGAAGGTGGTTTAACTTTCTGTTGATTTCCCTCTGTTCACAATAAAACTCTTGGTTCAGCCTCAGCGCCAGAAATAAATTGGAAGCACAACGAGAGCGAGAGAGAGAGAGAGCGAGAGCGAGCGAGAGAGAGAGAGAGAGAGAGATAAAACAACACGTTTTGAATTATTTTGTTTTAGGTGAAACTTAGCATGGAAAAAGGCAGATAAGGCAGTCCTGACACTCAAAAAGTTGTTTCAAAAGGTGCCTTATCTCCCTGTCCCAGAAATGCCTCGATCCCTAATCTCCATGCCTTTCATAGACTCTTGCATCCTGTGCACTGCTTTTCCACCTCCACCTCCATTTTTATTTCCCCTATTTAAATTAGAATGGGGAATTAACATCGAATTTGATATGCAAAATGTGGTTTGCAAGTATCTCACACAGTTTGTTAGTATTCAACTGCAAACCATTTAGCATAATCTACAGTATGTCCAGCGTGTCCAGAGATTGTAAATCCACTTCTTTCCGAACACCAACGTCCCTTTTCAAAAATTTCCCTTTCACCTGTTAAACCTATCCCTCGTGTGTGGCTTTGACATTGAGAAAAACTGAGTGAAGATGCAACATGTGTGTAGAAAGAAAAGGAAGACATTAATCAACACAGACAGCTTATAACTGTCTGCGTTGGCATCCTACAGTAGGAGGAAAGACGCTCTTATCTTAAGCTGTTCTCCAGGGTCGTTCAAGGTCATTAAGTATCTCTGATTTGTTCCTCCTGAGGCCACAAACTGCAGAGTGCATGGAGAGGCCGTGCCTGGTTTAACATTGATGAATATGGTACGAGGACAGATTTGTTAGTAAGACGTCAAGAGTCATAAAAGTGTTGTTTGATTCTGCACTAACCTGTCTGAAATGGGTATGAAAATATCCTAAATTGAATAGTTACATTGTATTGTGTACCACTGTTATCTTTGGAGCCCCAAGGAGATCAATATTAAATAGATTAAGTAATCACGAAAGATACACTCACTATGCTCATTATTAGGAACACCATACTAATACTGGGTGGCCTCAGTTGAAAACATTCCCTTGAGATTCTGCGCCATGTGGTTTACATCAAAACAGATACAGCAACGAGAACATGTATTTTTCCACGCATGAGATATTACATTTGATCAGACCAGATGAAATTTGAGTTATCTGAGTTGATTAGAGTTGGAAAAACCCTCAAGAAGACCAGACCCAGCAATGAAGAAAGAGGATTCGGATGCAGGAAGGTTTAGATCCTGAGATGGTGGAAGAAAAAGATCCTCCCAGTTCCAGTGGAACATTTGGATGAGGCAGTCAGGTCAACCAGCGCTCACTTGATATCTATTGGCACTTCAGACATCATGTAACAAAGTCTGCTTTATAAATTGTCTTCACATGTGTTCAGTTTGTTGTTTGGTGATCTCACCACAGATGTATGACAACTTGAGGAGTGAACCTGAGGAAGTTCTGTGTGAAAAACAACACTCCAAAAACCTCTTTCATACCATGTAAATGAAGAATTAAACAGAATAAATATAGAATTATTTCTGCTGTCACTAAAAGAAGTAAATTACTAGTAAGATCAAAGAGAAATAGTCTCATCTGGTAAAAGCACAACCTTCTTTTTTTCTTTGATTAACTGGTGCCAAAATAATTTAGCTAATATATGCTAAGACTACTGTCATGTAACCACTGTCCAAAATAAGATCCTATGCTAAATTGATATCATTGTTTAGGTTTGAAATTGCTGCTTTTATTTTCAAAAAGGGAAAAATGCATTTTCACAGTCTGGAGGAACACACAGTCTGAAGACATTCAGGTGGTTTGTTCAAATATCAAGTTTTCAGACTGTCTCTGTATAAAGCAGGACAGAGGAACACACCATGTCTGGCCTCATGTTCATACTGAAAAAACTCACTAAGCTCAGAGCTGCTGCCTCAGACGACTGTCGTCACTAAAAGTTACTTCAACACTTTTTCATGTTTTTAAATTGTGAAAATTGGTCTCTAAACCAGTGGCTCCAAACCTGTGGGCCATTTGGGGCAAACAGGACACCTGGTGGGAGCTTCATGACAAGTAGGAAGACGAAAAAAGTGAAATTTCACAGAACTGAGCATTCACATAGTACAGTTGATATTTTGCATCAAGGCTCTGACCCAGCCACAAACATACAAACATACACCAAGCTCAGCACAGAAGACACTGGAGAGTTTCAAGAATAGAATTCCTCCCCAAAACTACAAGGTACAGAGACTGCCAAAATGTTCCAAAACTGTTGGCTTGAATGTGGGTAAACTTTTACCACAGGCATAATCACTCAATCATCCCAATCATGATTTGACTGAAACAGTCACACGACAAATTCATTTGGAAGACAATAAAATAGGTGCAACATGTACAAAATATACAGCTTGCCCTAACTGTGTGTGAGCATGCGGGAAGGGGTGTCACGGTTCCATCTTCCAGTATCTCGATACAAGATCATAGGCATTTGTATGGAGGTTTCAGTCTCCATTTCAGAATCATTACACCCCTAGTTAAGAAGCAGAACATTTATATATAAAAATAAAAAAATAATCATCACATAATCATCAACAATCAGCAACATAGGGAGCAACAAGCAGACAGACTCTTGTGAAATGTTATGTTGTGTGATAAGCAGCAGTATATGCACCATCACTACATGGATGAGCTTACAGTTGGCAATCAGAGCAGTTCAGTGCAGCAGCAGAAAAAAACCACAAGCTCAGACATTATGGTATGAAAAGCTGTAAAGCCAGCTGATAAAGTGTAGTTGACCAAACCATTATGTAAATGGGATATGCATATCACCAAAATCAAAGGCAACAACCAAGGGAGAAACATGCCCTGAGAGCATCTCGGGCCATAACACTCAAATAATAATGAAACTCAAACATGAATATTCATACAACATATATTCATATCTCCACGATGGATGTCAGCAACATGAAAGCATCACATGCCAAACAACAACCATGATAAAACATAGGCCAGCCACTCCAAGACATTAATCATCGATTATTACAGATGCAAATCTCGTACAGAGCCAAATGTTCACAGCGGAAGAGCAGAAATTTTCAGCCAGCAGACACAAGACAGCTCAAATAAGCAGCCAGCGCGGATACCGAAAAAACAAAACAAACAACAACTGAATAGAGCCACGAGACGTTATCTCAGATGTTAACAAAAAACAGCAGGGACTTAGCTTTGAGAAGGTAGTCGTGATCTCTGCAGAGTTAGCTCTTTGACAGGTGCTGTCCACCGCAGGCCTGGAAATCACCGTCGGAAACTTGAAGTGTCGTCCGGGCCAAGTTGATCGCAAAATGAGGCAGCAACAGCGGGAAATATTCATTCACAAAGACGTGCTGGAGTAACATGGTCTGACACTTGTAGGTTAGCTTGTTTAGGTAGTGTTACATGTAAAGTTGCAAAGTTGGCGCCAATGTTTCCAGCAGTGTTATGTTAGCTAACAACGACTACTAAAGCGGAAGTGGCCGTTTAAGTTGCCCGCCTAATTACGAAGGGTGCGCTTACTACTGCGCACTTTAGCTAATTATGATGGTCTGATTCATACTATTTAAATCCATTTCAATTCCATGTCATATTTTAAAAACCAGTGGTGAAAGAAGTATTGAGATCTTTTAGTCAAGTAAAAGTAACAATACCACATTTTTTACATATAAAATCACATATGTACATGTACATATTTTGTATTATTAATCTGCAAAGTAAAGTTGTCAAATAAATGTGGTGGATTAAAAACTTCAATATTTTCCACTGATGTAGTAGAGTAAAATTATAAAGTAGCATTGGATTGAAATACTGCAGTGAAGTACATGTCACACAAAACCGTAGGCTTCTTAAGTAGACTATGGGTAAATGTGCTGATTTACATATTTCCAGAAAATGACTGCCGATGAAGCCTTCGGACTCCCTGGCTTCATTCAATTTATGACACTAACATGCTCTTAATATGTAATTATCCTTTTCAGACGGCAACAGGCTCTATATGAACCAGTGTAGAAAACTCGTCTGGATCCAAACATGAACTGTTTGACATTTGGTTAGAACATGTACTGTACACAAGGCTTTTTCATTTGTGAAGTTCATAATAATCAAGTTTATGTACCATTTCACATCCTCATATTCCAGTGGATTGTATTTGGATTAGTATATCAAATATGGCCCAGATTTAGGTCAACTGGCTACAGAATTTCCCATCTGCTAACAATATGTTTAGTATGAACACTGAGGTTGTGTATATTTCCACTGTATACATTTTTGTAACTATAATTCCTAACCTTCTGTTTTTGCTTTTTGGAAAAGTCACTATCATAGCATCTGATGTGCATCTAGATACACAAACCACAACATACTATATGTCAGCCCTGTAATCTTTACTTAAACAACCATTGAAACATTTTTAAATTGATAGTTATAAGACAATTTACTTGAAAAACAGTGCATGCATTGCATGCACCCTATGAAAATACTACATTAAGAAATACTTCATTATTCAAATGTGAGATGAACAAAGCTTGACTATGGTGCTTCACACTATTCATTTTTATCCAGGAGCAATTTTCAAACTGAGATTCTTTCTGCAAAACTATATCTTTAATTTTCATGACTGGTGTCAAGTTCCTCATTTGGGTTCTGCCTCACTTTAAAGACTTTTGCAGCATAATTCACCCAGTCCTTTAATCTTCCCAAGTGCAGCATTGGCAGGAAGTTAATTTGGTTTCATTCTGCTACTAATTGAAAGGTGCTTTTTCTCTTTATTCTATTTTCTTTAACTCCTTAAACATTCAAACATTCTTTGGGAGCCAGAGATTGCCATCAGCTTTAATTGAGCACACTACAGATACAGTATGATGAACAAGGGAAAAGTAGGTCATCAGAAGAAAGGGGTGCCACTGAACTAAAACATCTCACCTGCAGACGTAGATCTAAGCATGCAGTTTTACACAACGCTGAGCAAGCCCTTTGTTTTATTGTTTAAGTGCATTTTTTTGTTCTTTCGTACCTCTGGCAGCCTCCAGCAGGTAAACAATTAACTGAGCATGATGGGTGAAGGCTCAGAATCTGACACAATCAGCAGTTCTCAGTTGCTGATGTGGGGTTTTAGGCTCCCTTATGTACCCCGCCGCTGGGCAAAACACACCAGTTCAAGACCTGAAATAGCCTCTGAACTGCATCTACGCTGTGTCTTACATGATGAACATTACATTGTTCTGCAGTGAGCCTAATTTGTGATAGACTTCAGCCTTGGAGACCTGACCAATTTCAAACCTGCCCTTTTGATTTTTTTTTATGCTGATGTTTTGATGTTCACAGCATATGTAGAATGGCTGATGTTTTTTTAAGATCAATCTGTGTTGTATAGGTCTCCACACTTAAAATGAGTTTCCTGTCTCACTGATTGACTGTATGAATCAAACAGCAGGTTCTTTTGCAATTGTATTTCCTTTGGATTTAGATTTTAGTACCAGCATTGAGATGTCTTCTCAATCAAGCAATGCAGATATATCTTTTTTTCCCCTGTATTTTTCTGGTAAAACATATAATGTGTGGTGTATTTAATTTTGTTGATGTTTATATTATATCAAAGTTGATATTGATATTCATCTGAGCATAAACTTCAGAAAGACAAGGGAAAAGAAAACCAGAAACTAAATTAGTAATTTCTTAACTCATGAAGAAACACTTCATCTTTCAAAATTATAGAGAACCTGAAAGTTATAAGTCATTCCTGCCAGTCTTTTCCCATGGACATAGGAACTGCAGCGCTATGAAATTAGCACTAGAGGTCAGTATGACACTTTATTTTCCAAGATGTGTGAAACCTCCACTGACTGTGGAGGCTGAAGGTTAAATTCTTGCATGTTGACTTATTTTACACACAAAAAAATTGACAAGTGTGAAGCAACAGAGGTCACAAAGGATAATAAAATCAACATAATGTTTATCAACTTTAATGTAAATATCATCACAGAATATTCAGTAAATACTTAATGAAAAGGCTGAAGGAAAACTATTATCTATTAGGCTTTGAGTATTTTATTGGAGTTTATAAATCTTTTTATTATTGGTATATGAATGGTGACTTTATCAACTATTACTTTTTACCATTAAATGGGGAAATTCTCAATCTTTTAATGACACTAAATTATTACTTAGACCCCCCTTTCATACTAAAATATTTTCTAAATGGGCACTGGCAGCACTGAAGTGTAATATAAATATGTTGCATTGTTACTAGGAAGGAAAATTGACCTTAAATGTCAATTCCTCAGCATCTAGTGGCCATTAGAGGAACTGCAGCTCAAGTCACTAAGGTGTTATCTTCTGCATGTTATCTTCACTTTCTCTTGAGTAAACACAATTTCTAAAAAAAAACAAGCGACCACATAAAACAGTCTGTTTAAATAATGAGTCTTCCTCCAATTAATCTGTACTTATTGACTGTAGATGTTTAAGTGCATTACATTTAAAGCAGCCAGATGTTGAAAATTTGGCATATATAAGAAAAGAACAAAATGTGATATTCAGGCTCTCAAGAGCAGCCTGCAGCTTCAGAAATGTTATGGTGCACAGCACACTCTAGTGTTCCGTTTCTGGAACTTTAAACACAAAGCTTCATAAGATTCAGACCAAAACGTTACAGAAAGGCAATAATATTTTATTCAAATGATGAACAAGATACAGTATGTATAGAAGAATTCATTTAAAGGTCTAATTTTGTTGTCAGAGACCTCTCATGCTATGACAATACAGTGGTATGTGTTCAGTATGTTGGCATGCATTTAGGGGAAAAGAGCCCCCAAAGCTCTCAATAAAATTAATGACACTATAGAATTCAAAACCATGTGAACAATAAAGGTTAATCACTCACTGTTGCCTGGCCATTCTGACGAGAATGGGCCAAGACTGCATTGAAACATACTACAAGTTTAAATATTGTATGTATAAAATATTTATCATACATCTTTTTTTGTGGCTTGCACTGTCACCCAAGATTCAGACCCAAACTGTCCTTCGGTTCATTCCTGTTGGTCATGGAGGGAAAAATATTCTCACAAAAGCCTAATGCCTGTTCTTATTTTACTCAAGGTGAAAACTTACATAGGTAACAATAGTTGATAGCAAATGACAACATATCCTAATATGTTATCTTTCATAAATGTGTAGAGAGCAAAATGTTTAAATGAAAATTCAAAAGTTCAGCATAGTAATTTTATGGAAATCTAAAGCCGGATTGGTTGTCTCTGTTTGCAGCACTCCACAGTGAAGAGCACAAGTTAATAAGACTTAAACCTTGGGTAAGCAAAGGTGAAAAGATTCGGTCAACCTCATAAAGCCCTCTTCATCCATCCAGTGAGTTTGCACACTGTATGTGACAATCTGACAGAGCATACCATTGCACCATACAGAGAAAGACACATCATATGCATAGTACTAGTCTTAAAAAACAGACATATAGTACGTACAGTTCAGAGTGACATGCAAGTAGTAAGGTAAAAAAAAAGAAAATCCAAAGTCCCTTTCTCATAACTTTAGCACTTAAGTGCTGAAGCTATTAGTGTATGGAAGCATTAAATGTTATAATCAATATTGTGTCAATATTCTATGTTAACTAGAGACACATCATGTGACTTTATCTATTCTAACTCTAATGTCTTTGAGAAAATTAAGAAATTGAAGAGTAAACAAAAGGAACAGAAGTGGGGAAATGCTGATTTACTACATTGGGATCATCTAAAATGAAGGACATGAATAAATAAAAAAGTACTTTATAATTATTTAGAAATATTTGCAGAGTGGCCTACTCCTCCAACCAAAGATGACAACGGTTTTTACAACAGTTCAACACTTCTACAGATATGCATAGATTTGTACAAAAAGTCTGCAGCTGCACTATGCTTCCATCTCAAAACCTACTGCGGTAGCCAGCTCTCGTAGTTCAATAAGAACAAATAGTTTAAAGGTTTGTTTGTAAGTGACTTAACAACATTATACATCACTCAAGGTTTTTGGTGTCCTGAAAATGTGCGGTTTTAAAATAACATCAGTAATTCTCACAATACAAAACAAAAAAAGTAAGAACATTAACAATTTTAACTTGAGGTTAAATTGTCACCGTTTTCTGTTTTCAGTCTACACACAAACATCCACTTTGAGAAGAGAAACAAATACATGACACATCTGAAACATGTGAAACTCTGCTGTTCCTCTGCCTCACGACCTTATTTGTCCAAACAATTGGAGAAAACTGATTTACAGTTTAAACATAAAAAAACTGTTTTAACCTACAGACTAATTTTGCACCAACACATTCTGTTTTTCTCATATGCATCAGTACCTTCATTACTCAACTTGGTGCAGCCCTATGAATTAAAAAATATATAGCAAACACCTAAAAATCATATGATTGCTCACTTAAAAAAGAGTCACTAGAAGCAAAAGCTTTGCAAAAGAATAAAATCCCATTTTTTCCTATGCTATCTTGAATGCAATAATGATGAATTTCATTGTTCACAAAGCACTGTATTAAGTGTTTTTAAAGCTTTCTACTGATTGTTGTAAATAGGAGACTCAATAAAGAGCCACTGGTAAGACTGAAAAAAGAAAAATTGCATCAAACAATTGTGTCTATGAGCGTGCCAGTGTTTATAAATAGCTTATACAGAGTTGCATTGGGAAAATAAACACATGCATTCAATGAAGTAAACATTTTATCACTCCCCTTTTTCATTTCAGGAAAACTGTACACATTATTCATATATTACAAAAACTGGGCACTGCTACTCTAATGCAGAGTGAACCAGACAATCATCGTCAGGAAACCTGCTGTACTAAAGACTGATGTCAAGGTGATGGTGAAGACAACCATCCCTCCCCACAAAACCATCATCATCTCCTGTTCCCATGCCCTTGTGTACCTGAAAATATCCTCAAGTAAAGACAAGGAGAAACACAAGTGGCTACACTACAATAAAACACAAAACTGTACAGTTGAAGCCTGAGACAAAGCATGCTAGGGCTATCAATGCATGCAGGATAAGAGGAGGAAACTGGGTTAGGTGGTAAGAGCTGCAGACAAGTTCAAGGGTCAGGAGGATCCTCTTTTGGAAGTTTCCCAAGTGACTGTCACAAGTCCCACGCTAAGCCTTATGAAATGGAATAAAAGCTTAGCGGATGGTTTTCAAAGTGCCTTAGATGCTCTAATTTCTCCCTTTTTTTCTGCATCTAGCACGCCTGTCCACCTCCCAGGAAACGTACATAGGTGTAGGCTGCCAGTAAAAAAATGTGAGTAAAGGGATGTCGTGCTGTGTGGTTGCAGGCAGGCAGATACCAGTGTGCATAATAAACACTCCGCATCAGGAAAGAGCCTCATCTTCTCCCACGTAGGGCAGGTCCATACTCCTCATGCCATCACCACTCTCCTGCTTCCTAAGTAACACACCAGAGACACACTATTAGTCAATGATCGGGGGAGCCTGCTGTCAATCATATATCACTGAGCAGAGAAATACATACTGTTAAGCTCAGGTTAGGAAGTGAAACCAACTACTACTATACTTTTTACATAATGCAAGGCAGCAGGCACTAAGGAAACCTGGTAAGCTGTTGGCCAGCATCCATCATACACAAGGGGGAAGGCAACAAAATAAGGGCAAGGGAAGAGGGGAAAGGGGAACAGAGTTGTATTAAAGATATCAATCATTTTTGTCAAGGAGAGACAAAGACATTAATTTACATGTCTTTTGGATACTTGTGCATGCAAGGAATGAGTAACAACTTGTCAAGATCAATGGATGCTCTGGGCTCATGAGTGTGGACAATAATGCCACATTTGTTTTGATTGTGTCAGAGAAGTATTCATTTATTGATACATTTTTAAGGTTAAAGTTTTATTATAATGGTGGGATTTTGTTTAGCCACATTACACATACTCATAATATAATGCCAATCAACACAACACAACATCAAGTATTACTGCAAACTTGTATCAACACCTCTCTGACACGGTTTCAGCTAAAACATTAGATTGTGCAGGTGCTAATGATAATGTCCACCACCTGTATTATATAATTCTGTATTATATTATAATCTGTAGTATTTAACCACAGCTCACTCACAAAGTAGCTTATGTGAATCAAATTTATTAAATTTTGTTAATCAATTAAATGGGATATTCTGCACTATACAGCACATGCTTCACCAAAAGCACCCTCAGACATAAGAAACAAAATATACAGAAATATATAGTAAATCTTCTTGAAATACAGCTGCTTCTATCATGCCAGGGGTGTTTCAGTACACTAGCTACCACTTAAACACGCAAAACTTGTCCTAAAGTTATTTACCTTTTTTGGTTACAATGTATGTAGCAGTATCTCACATTGCCTGCTTTGCCTTTCCTGCAGGGCAGGAGAGGAAGGAGAGAAATAATAACAGTCTACTTGACAAACATTGGCTGGCTGCAGCTCTAAGTGAGAATATGGTAGTGACAGCACAGTGCTACGAGTATTTTGTTTGCTAATATCAGTGCGAAACCTTAGAGACAGAGTTCAAAGCCTGTTGTGTTTCTGTAAACAACCCTTACGTGAGCGTTTGCCCTGCAGCACACAAGCTGCTGCGGTCCTCTTTACGGCCCCAGTCAAAGGGGTTCCCGAAGGAACGTTTCCTCAGCATGGTCCTCACCAGAATCTGAAAAAGAATAGTAAACAATAATACACAATAATATACAAATCACAACATTATGCTGAGAAATACAAAGAAGAAAAGCTTCATTTCCATTCTGTGTTTTGTTGTAACGTAAATATGGTGACTTTTATTTTGTGATGTGAATAGATTATAAGGCTTTCTATTACTTTGCATGCACTTTACAGCATCTAACCAACATATCTGCTGTATCAATGTTTTTACCAGACGCCAAAATCTATCATCCTGCAATACAACAGACAGCACGCGGCCTTAACAAATCCGAAATTAAAGCATATTATTTTGGTCAGATATTACATTTAACTTTTCGGTGAGCAGGTGTGTTTATGATTCATGCTGTATCTGCCCTTTCAATTTAAGAGCTAGTTATAGAAGTTCACAGAAGAAACAAAGCACTGAAAGGCTTTTAATTCTTCCCAAACTTTCATACCTCTGGTAATATTTGGCATTAATTAATTAAACTTATGAAAATAAATTGAAAAGACGAAATGAGTCAAACACCTACTCTAGCACAAAGGGCTGAGAGGCCAGTCAAATAGGTGGTAGTAGTGTAGTAAGTGTGTTGTGTGGTGGTGCAATGTGACTGAAATATTGAAAAACAGATTAAATATCAGAACTTCAAAAATATCCTTTATGTAGGATTTAGGATTCATTCTCAGTTATTTCACTTCCTGACACCAGATACCGAAAACAAATCAGGCTCAGTGTGGCTGTGATATTCCTCAATGTGACGAAAACAAGTTCATAAACTCACCACTGTAGCCAGGCTGGGGATGTGTTTAACCGAATTCTCCACCTCCTCCTCGGTCACCTCAATCAGCATACAGCAGTTGTCATCCTCTAGGGGGAGGGGCTCGGCCCCGTGCCTCGTCACCCATGGGTGCACCTGGACACAAACACGAGAAGAACAAAGGAGTTCTTTATGAGTGCCATTCTGATTCATTCGCACACAGAGGCAGTGTCTTTTGGAGACGCACCAAGACAAAAATTTATAGAACTGATGCAAGTGCAATGACTTTTCTAAAGTAAATCAAGTTAAGCTGTGCAGGATACACTCTCTGGAGCTGACAAACAGCAGCGTTTCAACATTAGGACACATTTTATCCTCAAAAAACAAACAAACCAAAAATGTTTAAGATCCATCACAGCACATGTGAGTCAGGTATCAGTATCAGGACATGCTGGCTCATGTTTTGTATCAGGTGGCTTATTACTGAACATCAAATTTATTTATGACCAAATATTGGACGTCGGCGGATCAATTGAAAGAGAATGATTACCTTAATCTGTGCGACTGATATCCTGGTCTCCGGATTCTTGTCCAACATTTTCAGCAACAAATCTTTGAGATCATCTGATATGTCGGCACTGTTGAAACAGGAAGAATCACAGCTGAAAATTAATTAGTAATTACATTAATAACTAAATAAATTAGTAGCCTGCAAAATCCATATTTGATGTATGACTTTTAACAAACAGCCATTTAATTAAATGAACAACAGCCACTGGGCAGTGATGATAAATCTGCTGCCTCCCTGGCTACTCATTTCAGATTTGATTACTGTTCATTACATGATTGTAGTGGGATCTGTTCTACCTTTAACAGACACTGGACACATTTTTTAAGGGTGGGAATAATGAATCATCTCCTTCTAACATCGACCATGTCTCTCTTAATGTAGCTATTATCACTACTCAATAAGTGAAGTTTCCAGTTTTTACAATCTATATATTAATCACATTATCTAATCTTTAACTACCTGCGATGCACATTTGTATGTTGATGATACAATGCTATATTGTACGGCTAACTGCACATACAACCAAGTTTATACTGTTCTCTAGAGCTAGAGGCACTGGAAAAGGTACTGCAAAAACTTTCATGTTTCCACTGTTAAAGGATCCAATACTGAGAGTTACAGAACATAAATACCCTGGTATTTGGATTGATGACAAGCTCATATCAAATATCATATAGATTGTTTTTTGTACAGAAATAATATTAACTATGCTCTGTAGGAAAATGATAGCTGAAGCTGTTTTTCTCTCTCTTCCACATTATGCTGATGAGAGTTGCAGGCACGTCTCTGCTTCCACTCTTAAACCCTTGGATGCTGTTTATCACTCTGCCCTTAGGTTTATCACTGGTGACACTTACAAAACTCATCATTGCATCCTGTATGGGAAAGTTGGGTGGTCCTCTCTGTCTCATAGACATGTTTGTTTACAAGGCTCTAATTGGGAAGATGCCTGCTTATATTACCTCTATGTTGGGCTGGAATCCTGCAACGTACCAAACTCAGTCTTATGACTGGCTTTCCCTGCAAGTCCCACACATCTATACTGACCTTGGAAGATGTTCTTTTGGTTTCTATGCTCTGACCACCTTGAATTTAAACCCTAAAAATAAACTCCTTGTCATCTGATTGATAAGTGTTTTTACTGATCTGTTCTTTGTATCTTTTCTTGAATTTAATGAATTTTTTTTAATATACAGCTGTTTTATTTCATTGTTTTCTTTCACAGAGGGTTATTTGTGTCTAATATTTTGCACCTTCAAGTCTTAACATCACTGTAAATGAGAACCAGCCCAGGATTTAAATAAAGGCAATATATATGACAGGAGGAGCAGAACTGACTGTTCAGGTAACACCACTGGTTGTGTCTTGATTTTCTGATGAAGACTGAGGATGCGCTCATCCATAAATGGACACTGTGAATGAAAGAAAAGTGTTAGTTTTAATGGAAGACCAGCAGATTGTTACTGAGGAGAAAACTCTAAAATGACAAACAACAGCACAGACTCACCACTCCAAAGGCGAAGCAATAAAGCGTCACTCCCATGGCCCAAACATCTATAGCCTTCATCAAAAAAAAAAAAAAGAAAAAAAAAAGAGTTTAGTGTATGTACCAAGAAAAAATATGAAAACTAGCACAGTAGATCATATATGTATACCAAGAAAATCATTTTTAAAACCAAAAGGTCCCTGCATTTCTGAAAATCATCCCCAGAGGGCACTAGTAAGCTGAGTACCTTTCCAGAGAAGTTCTTCCTGGTCTCAGAGAGCGCTTCAGGGGCGAGGAAAGCAGGTGTTCCCACTGTGCTTGTCAGGAGGGCATCAGTTCCCTCAAACTGGTTACTGACTCCAAAGTCTGCAATCTTGATGTGTCCATCCTCTCCCACCAACAGGTTAGAGGGTTTGATGTCTCTATGGATGATCCTCTGGTAATGCACTGATGAAAGAAAAAAATATTCATTATTACAGCAACACATTCACATTTGTAAAAATCTGCTTAAGGTACGAGATGATAAATATTCTCTTAAGAAGTCTGGGCTGTGAGGGGGATCTTAAAATAATAATTTCGCCTTCTGAGTATTTGAATATTTAATTTTGAACAAATCATATGTTGGCTTAATGAGGAGAAAAAAAATGAAAATAGCTTGGGCCCATGTGGAGAAATCTCTGGCAGTGCACTTCAACAGGAAGTTGGATAAACATTTCAGCAATTAGAAGAAAGGAACACACGCACAGTTCCTGCTTCAGATATGGAAAACCAAAAAATGTATCTGTTTCGACAAGACTTTGGACAAGCAAGCCTTTGTTCATTTTAGAAATGTGAAAAACATTAAGATTCTGGCTGTTTCAGTGTCCCTGGTGCAGAGCCCTCCCTCTCCCTCTCAGTACTAGTCTCCTAGACGACACTTCATGCAAAACCTCTTCCCCTGTGCTGAAATACATTAAGAGCCACAGGGATGATGTGAAACGAACCCTGTGGGTGGCAAGAGTCAAGTACAGCACAGAGGAAGGACTTGTGTAAATGGCAGGGAAGAACTGTAGGATGAGGGCAGATCTTGATACTTGCAGTAAGAGCCTTCATCTTGATACCCCAATTATATAATTTATATTTAGGCATTCTCAACTCTATATATAATATATAAAGTCTTTGTGGCACCTCAGCATATGAGAGATGACCCATGGCGGCCCTTCGGAGGGGAGCGACTCAGAAGGCTGGGGCTGGCACAGCCATTGCGCCCAGCAAGCAGATTAGGCGCCCGCCGGCCCGTCCCCCCCCCCCC